>NC_072035.1:2613588-2803588 GCF_027791375.1 Indicator indicator
ACACTAAATGAAAGTTTGAAAGTGAAGCTGTAATGGGATTTTTATTTTCCTCCCACTTTTCCTATTTTATGAAGTTAAAAATAGTCAAACTTTTAGACTTAGCACTAAGGCATCTTTCTGGACTGCAGCATGGTCTTGCTTATTTTGTGCACTGTTGACCAGAGCTTCCTTCCGCTGGAGCTAAGAGCTCTGCAGCCTGTCTATTGTCTTACGTAGAGCTCTTCCTGTTGATTGTGTTCTAATGCCCTTTGTTTATTCTCTTAAGATGTTTCTTACAGACTTCTGTGTCCAGATTTTTCCCCTTTCTTTTTGAAGGCTTGCTGAACAGTCATTCCATGGTGATTCAGACCCAGCAGAACAATTTACTGGTTTATACTTTGTTTTCTGTGACAAATCTTAATCATCCAAATGTGTCACTGGAACAGATAGTACTTATATACTACACAATGAAAAGGTACACTTAGTTTTGTCTCTAGTCCCATTTTCTTGTGTCACATAAAAAGACTTTGAGCCTTGGTGAGTGCAATTTTGACTAAGGCTGTCAGCTTTTACAGGATGTGGTAGGGACTTGGATGGATAGACTCTTTGTTCCAAACTGCAGGCATGATGAACACAGTGCAGTTACCTTCCTTCCTTGTTATGGCAGAGGAAGCAGTACGTTTGTGTTCTTGAACTTCTGTTTGTTCAGGAGCATCTGCTGCAAGAGTGGTTAACCATTAGATGGGGCTGGTCTTGACCCAAGTTTTTATGAAGCACTATTTTGGGGTGAAGCTGCGGTTTGTGCAGACTACCTGGCTTTCAGACTTAGGAATTTTACTGTGGTTGTTTTTCAATAGAGCTAAATAAAACTGGTACCATGTCTCCAGGAAGCAATAGTTGCTGATGCTGTTTCAAATATCTTTCTCCTGAGTAGGCTTCCCAATGGCTCTTGGCTTCTGTCTTTTCATTGATGACCAAGTTTGATTTTCAAGGACAGGAACTGGAGTCAGTTTTATGTATTTTCTGTCAAAAAGTGCTAGTAAGGATTGTCTGTTGTCAGGAGTTTGTCCAGTTAACTACAGTGATAATCTTTCAGATTTTATGAGAAGCTTCAGCTAGCTGGAATTCTGTGTTCTAGAATCAAACTACACCTAGGAATGCTCTTGGCATCAGCTTAGGTGTGTGTTTCGAGAAGCAAAATCTGTTCTGATGGGATGTTTAAAGGATAGAATGGCTTCTTAAGGACGTGGTAAAATGCTGTGGTAAAATAATGGAACAGGCTGCCCAGGGATATGGTTGAGGCCCCGTCCCTGGAGACATTCAAGATCAAAATCAGTGTGGCCCTAGGCAGCCTGGTCTAATTAGAGATGTCCCTTCTGACTTCAGGGAGGGTTGGACAAGATGACATTTGAGAGTCCCTTCCAACTCAATGGAATCTGTGAATCTGTGACATTGGGATCATTAGAGAAGTGTGTTCTTAGGTAACCTTCCACCAGGCAAAAGAAAGACTCTAAGGAGAAATGAGAAAGAAATTTGCTTCACACACATTTGGGATCCATTGTGGCATCAAAGGGGTGGCTGACAAAACCAGTACAGATTAACTTGATATTGCTGATCATGAGCCTCATTTCACTGTGGCGCAGTGTCTCAGGTCATTCTTTGATGACTACTTTCTATCTGCTGCTAACTGTCTTTTATTTACTGGCTTATGTTAAGTTGCATTTTGTGGATTTTGGCAGCCTGGTAATGCTGTTCATTTTCCCCCAGTTGCTTAAATGCAATGGTTGTGTTGTTTGCTGTTACAATACAGGATCTCTCTTAAGTAATGATAGCGCAGTGGTGTAAGCCAGGTGTTTCCCGGAAGCTAGGAGGTACAGGACACTAATGCCATATTTATAGGGAAAATTATAGCTGCTAGAACTAGGAAACTGCATGTAAACTAATTGAATTTCCAGGGAAATGTGTAATAGTTGCTTTCCCATTGTTTGTGCTTCATTTGTGTTCTAATACTTGTATGTCTTCAGTCTCATTACCTTTCACCAGCTGAGAGTATTTAAGATCAACAGGAAGGTAAACCATGCTGTCCTTTTCCACCAGGTATTAAAGTGCTAGTTCTTAAATACGTGAGCCAACCTAAGGCTCAATAAATGCTATGTTTTGCTGTTTCATATTCTGCAGTATGGCTTGGAATGGTGCAAGTCTTTCAAAGATATCAATGTGTGTATATATATATTCTGCTATGGACTTTTCCCCCATAGGTACAAAAGCTTACTCAGCTTTTGAAAATCAAGTTCCCTCCAGGATCTCTTCCATCATTTTTGTTACTGGATTTCGTTGTCTTCATTGCAGCCACGCAGCCCAGGGTTGAACTTCCCTGCATATCACTGCATTTGCCACCATTCTATGTGTTCATTTTCTAGTTTACTAACCTTTTTTTGTGTTCTCTTTTCTGTTGCCTCCTTAAATTAGTCAAATTTGCACTTTCTCAACAACAGAAATAATATTTTTTCATATTAAGTTTCCGGCTTGGTTTTTCCCTCAAGTAGTTTAAGATCTGTTCATGAGACAAAATCATCTGCCTAATCTTATCTTCATCAGTGTGTTTATTTCCCTTCCCCTGCAGTACTTATTATAAAGTGTCCTTTTATATTAATGTTGTTTGCAGGTGTGTACATGCTCTGGAATATCTTAAAACAATCTTCTTAGTAATGCATTGTGTTTTTCTCCTCTCTCTCGTCACTGCTCTTTGGATCTGATTATGTGATCAAATTTTGTGCCTCTTCTCTGGAGGGCATTTTTAAAATTGCCTTGAACTAAGTAGGAATTATTTTTCTTTGCCAACAGAAAAGGATTCTGTAAGGTAACAAAAATAGCTTAATAAATCATGTGATACTTTAGTGCATGACTTGCAAATGTATTTGTACTTAATTCAAACAGACTGGAATACCAGAATTTTCATAGGTCAGGGTTGTAAATCAAGAGGATATCCAGGATATGTCACTTGTCAGCTAGCTGAGAAACAAATCCTTGCCCCCTACCCCCAGAGAAAGAAAAAAAAAAAAAAAAAGGCAGAAAAATCCTCAATTTTCTGTTCCTGTCTGCGTTGTCTTAGCACTGGATGTTTTTTTTCCAAGCTTGCACTTGAACTTTTTATCCAGTGGACAGGGTAGCACTTGAAAGTAGCTCTAAGCGTAAACAGACACTTGGTGGTTGCTATGAAAATATCTTTTTGCATTATCAAAATGCTTTTCCTCAGTAGTTGACACAATGCTAGGAAGTGAAACTTTTTGTAACAGAAGTGTCCTTAAGTGTGATTCTCCTCCTTCTGATCTTATGTTTTCATAATTCTTTTTAAAATGTTTTAAAGCTGATCTAAGATGCCTTTCTTTCTTTCCTGCTCCATACCACAGCTTCAAAACAATTATCCAGTACATTGACAACCAGTTTGAAAGGTACCTTCATGATGAGAGTGGTCTGAACAGACGTCACATTATAGACAACAGAGTCCATTGCTGCTTTTACTTCATCTCTCCCTTTGGGCATGGGTAAGAAAATCTCTTGAGCTGTTGTGTTCTGGGGTGTTGTATCCTGTTCTTAAGTCTAATCATTACTTGAATTGGAAACTTAACTTTAATGCTGATTGAGTTCCTTCTCACACTGTCAGCCAATGCCATTAAACTGGACTTTGGGAATGAATGCTAATTTTTTTCCTTTTTGACATTTTGAAGCAGTCAGAACGATATTATTTATTACTCAGAAACATAACAGCTTTGTAATGTCCATAATACTCAATTTATCTAGAGTGACAGTTTTAATTGCAGTTCAACCTTTACACAATCAAACTGATGAGCAAGTGCTCTGACTTACTGTATTCTGGAAATATGGTTTATGTAGATACTTGCAATAAATAATTCGTAATGCGTTTGATCTGGTAGAAAAACCCTTTGTTTTCTTTTTGTTTTCTTTTCTTCCTCCTTATCCCTCCTCCCTTCTTTTTTCTACTTCTTGGCAGACTGAAACCTTTAGATGTAGAATTCATGAAGGCTCTGCATGGAAAAGTCAACATTGTCCCTGTGATTGCCAAGGCTGATACGCTGACGCTGAAGGAGAGAGAAAGGCTGAAGAGAAGAGTAGGTCTAACACTTGATCATGGGAACAGTGCAATCCATACAATGTTAAAGCCAAATACAAAGTAAATTCTAACTGAAGAGGGATGATTGGTATTGGTCAAGGACCTAATCTTTGGGAATTGTGAAGTGGGAAATCTTCAGAGAAGTGTAATGTGCTTTACCAGTTATGCTGCTGAGAATCTGGCCATTCTTGACTTCATCTATCTTAGCAAGCAGTGCAGCCCAATAGAGCAGGTGTTGAGCAGAAGGGTTTGTAAAGAGGGCTCAAATCAGCCTGGAAGGCAGGTAGTGCAGCTGTAAATCAGACCACTTCTGATGTAGTCCACTGTTCTGAATGCCCATTAGCGGTGGAGAGTGCATTAGATGTGTTCTGAGAGTGTATCTTTAGGTTTGGCTTCACCCCAGGGGGCTGGAACATCTCTGCTATAAGGACAGGCTGAGGGAGCTGGGGGTGTTCAGCCTGGAGAAAAGAAGGTTCCAAGGAGACCTAATAGCAAGCTTCAAGTACGTGAAAGGGGCCACAGGAAGGCTGCTGAGGGCCTGTTTGCAAAGGCCTGCAGGGATAGGACAAGGTGCAATGGTTTGAAATTAGAGAAGAGGAAATTTAGATTGGATCTTAGGAACAGGTTCCTTCTCATGAGGGTGGTAGAAAGCTAGAGTAGGTTGCCCAGGGAGGGAGTTGTTGCCCCATCCCTGGAGATATTCCAGGTCAGACTTGAAAAGGCTCTGAGCAACCTGATCTAGTGGAGGATGTCTCTGCTGACTGCAGGGGGTTGGACTAGAAGACTTTTGGAGGTCCCTTCCAACCTGGTCTATGCTGTGATTCTATGTTCACTTCTGTGTGTTAACAGCAGATTTTAGCTAAAACATGGCAGTAGTACAAGCAAGCTTGTGTCCCAATGTGAATTGTGAATTGCTTGCTTTGAGGTACCGTGATGCTAGATTGAGTGTTTATGATGCATGCTTATTGTGGAAGAAGGAGAAGAATGCCAGTTTACATACTCTGTGATGAAGAGGTTAATTTATAGGTAACCTCTCTTGACCATATCTAGTGCTTAATCATATCTGGCTTTTTTCTCTTTTGAGCAGAATTACCTTTAATTAACTAATCTTTAAGACTGGACTTGACTTAAATATATGGGCAGCACATTTATGTCTTGGCTAAATATAACAAGATGAATGCACTTCTGCTGCAGTCTAAGGGAGTGGTTAGGAAACAGGTAAACAAGTGATTATTTTTGTACTGCTGGCAAAGGTCACTATACAATCTGAGTTTATACTAAGTCAAATGTATCATGTAGTTCCAAAGCTTTGAAAGTCTACCTACTGTATATTGTTCTAACTCAAAGCATCTTGGCTGACAGAATCTCTAATCAAGAGTAAGAATCAAAATCCTGCTTTGCTGACGCAGCTTGAACTCTTTTTTTTTTTTTTTTTTTTTTTTTTTTTAAATGTTTCTGCCATTTGGCCAAAGTAAAATGTTTTTGTTTTGCTGCTTTGGACCTAAGCAGCAAGTTTGTGGAGGTTGCAAAGGAAACCCAGCTTGGAGCAATTCCTGTTTGGTCTTTCTGGAATTCAGAGTTATTTTTTTGAAACTCTTGAGTGGGAAGAAATGCAAGGCAGTTTCACAAGCTGTGCCATGCAAGGCTGCTAAGGAAACCTGATCAAAAGAATGACTTCATGAGAGGAGAAACTAATATTTTGACTTTTCTTTTTTTTTTTTTTTTTAATTTCCCATGGGAAGGCTAATCTTTAGGAACACAGAATCCTCTGAGGCCAATAAGATTCAGATTTGAAGAAGCAAAATGCTGTTTCATTGTTAGGACCATAAAATACAGTTTGTTTTTATTGCAATTCTTTTTCCTTTCAGGAAAGCACTAGGTTGAACAGCTGTAATATATTATTCTAGCACCCCTTGTTGCTGGCTTTCCCGTTATTGTTTCACTTGCATTTTATCTGGAAGATCTCAGCCAGGTTCAATGTGGCTTCTTGTTTCATGCAGCTACTTAAAGGCATCGCACTGCAGCGCTGCCACACCTATTCCAGCTGTGCAGCTTCTGTTGTCATCTGAGGACAATTTAGTTATCTCCCATTTTGCCAAAGTAGCAACAATGTGCATGGATTTCAGTTGTGTGAAAGTGGCTGTTGGTTGCTTACTGGCCACACTGATTCCCAAATTTCTTTATTTTCAAAGTGTTGCTGGCTGTGTAGTTGGAGGTTCATAACATCTAATTCCTTGTGCACGCGTGTGTGAGTGTGGGGGATGTTTATCTACCTGGCAGGAAAGCCTGTAATGGGAATAGCTGTGCTTCATGCATGCTCATTCCTTTTCTGATGGGCTGAAGGATTGTTTTATTTTTAAACAGCTGTTTAATCACCCCCTGCTTGGGCAGGTTTTACTTACATTTTAGCTATTGGTCACAATCACAACAGACAATCAAGGAACCCAACAGTATTGTCATAGAATGGTTTCGGTTGGAAGGGAGCTCCAAAGGTCTTGTAGTCCAACATCCCTGCAGTCAGCAGAGACATCCTCCACTAGATCAGGTTGCTCAGAGCCTTGTTGAGCCTGACCCTGAATATCTCCAGGGATGGGACCTCAACTACCTACCTGGGCAATCTGTGTCAGTATTTCACCACCCTCATGGTGCAGAACTTGTTGCTAACATCCAATCTGAATCTTTTCTACTGTAATTTCAAACCATTGCCCCTTGTCCTATTCCTGCAGGCCTTTGCAAACAGGACCTCTGCAGCTTTCTTGTAGGACCCCTTCAGGTCCTGGAAGGCTGCTATTAGGTCTCCTCGGAACCTTCCTTTCTCCAGGCTGAACAACCCCAGCTCCCTCAGCCTGTCCTCGTGGCAGAGATCTTCCAATACCCTGGTATTTTTTGTGGCACTTCTCTGAACTCATTGAGACCTCTCATCTATTTGAAGTCTGGTTGTATTTGTATTATCAAGTTAAGGTCCAGTTACATGTCTAGTAATGGCAGCACAATTCCTTACATTGGCTTTTCTGAGTGATTTGGTGATTCTTCAACCCCTCCCACCCCTTGATTTTGGCCAGACTTTGTCTACCATGAGTTCATCACTGCAGCAGTGCTGCTGTGTGCCTTGTGTTGGTTGTTGCAACTAGTTAGGAAATACTAGTTTAGGGGGTTTGCACAGTTAACCTTGTTCTGTTGATACCTCCAAGATCCCTTTGAAGAGAGTTACTGTGGAACCTCAGGGTTCTTCATGCTCTCCTCATACCACCACTCTTTCTTCAGTGAGAAGTGCGGTTGGTAGGGTTTTTGACTTAAATATTTCTAATAGCATGGCAGTAGGAGCATTCCTTTCAGCTTTGAAGAAAGGATTGACTTGTACCGCCTTTTGAAACTGCCAAAAGCCTGGAATTACGCTGGCTGCTTACCCCTGTAGTGATTTCATTAGGAAAAGAATGTGTAGAAGAATAAAGATTTGTTTTGGTTGTTAACCTCAGACGTTAATGACAATAAACACAACTGTTTCTGGATCTTTTTTCTCTTCATGGATGGTTTTTCTCATAGTGGATTTTGAATTACTTTCTCCAGTTGAAGTGAATAACAAGTTTTTGTCTTTTTGATTCAAGAGATAATAGACACTGTCCTTTCAAGTTCTGTACATATCAAATAGAGGAACATACACTCTGACATGAGCTGCATGGCTTTGATGCTGTAACTAAGAAAACACTTCTCCAAATTCATTGCTTTTACTTAATTATTTTTTCATGCTAACTTCACTTTGATTTGGTCTGCTGCTCTATTATGCTTCACATAAATCTTTGGGGGTTTTTAGAAGTTATTTACTTGCTATGTGCTCTAAACAAACACGTTTATCTTTTGTGCCTTATAACAATCATAGAATCATAGCATTGGTTGGAAAAGACCTCTGAGATAGAGTCCAACCATTGACCTAACACCACCATGGCCACTAAACCATGTCCCCAGGTTCCATGTCCACACCTTTCTTGAACTCCTCCAGGGATGGTGACTCTACCACCTCCCTGGGCAGCTCTTTCCAGTGCCTGACCACTCTTGCAGGAAAGAAATTGTTCCTTATGTCCATCCTAAACCTTCCCTGGTGCAATTTAACTTTAATTTCTTCAATGAAATAAGAATTTATTGTTTTTCCTTTTTTTTGTAAACTTCAGGTTCTGGATGAGATTTCTGAGCATGGAATTAGGATTTATCAGCTCCCTGACGCAGATTCAGATGAAGATGAGGAGTTTAAAGAGCAAACCAGAGTTCTGAAGGCAAGTTTCACTGTTCATTTATTATTTTGCTGCAGCAATTCTTCAACCTTACCATATGCTTAAAGATGCTTTATTCCTTTATAATGTGTTGAAAATTCAAGAGTTTTTTGGATGTTGACTCCCAGTTATGATCCTTTTTATTCCAGTCTCTGCTTCCTCAGAGTTCCAAATGTAGTGTTGTAACTTTCTCCTCTTTTTTCTTTTAAATGTAAGGAGTTCTTCACTGAGAACTGGGATTTACACTCTTGTTTTCTGACTCAAGCCTTTTAATGTGTGAGCAAAGAGAGGGAACGTGTTTATTATGGCTACCATACTAATTAACAATTTTCCTCTTGTTAGAACGGATAATAAAGGTTTTACTGAAGTAATTTCCTCCTCGTGCTGTGACAATTGCAAAGGTGCTTGAAGAATGTATCTGAAATTCTCTCTAGCTGCTTTAATCTGTATCTAAAGTATGTTTCTGTTGGCTGTTTTCCATGCATGATATGATGTCAGATGACACATTATGCCCAAACTGTACTTCAACAACAGTCAAGTGTTCCTAAAGCAAAGCGTCATTTCCTTTTCTGCCTCTGTTGAGACAAACTGATCCTAACAAAGCTGCAGGTGTTGTACGTGAGATACTGCATTGCCTGGAACAGCTTCTGGTGCTTTTCTGATGTGGGACTGGACCACCTCTCCCCTGAAGACAGGCTGAAAGAATTGGGGCTGCTCAGCCTGGAGAACAGAAGGGTCTGGGGAGACCACAGAGCTACATTTCAATATCTAAAGGGGACTTACAGGAAGGCTGGGGAGAGACTATTCAGAAGGGCCTGAGTGGTAGGATGAGGGGCAATGGTTTGAAATTGGAGCAGGGGGGATATAGGGTGGACATAAGGAAGAAGTTCTTCACAGTGAGAGGGGTGAAATACTGGAACAGGTTGCCCAGGGATGTGGTTGAGGCCCTGTCCCTGGAGACATTCAAGATCAGACTGGATGTGTCCCTGGGCAGCCTGCTCTAGTTAGAAGTGTCCCTGCTGACTCTAGGTTGGTTGGACAAGATGATCTGTGAGGGTCCCTTGCAACCCTGTGGAAGGGTTTTAGTAGAATGCATTTCTCAGCATTTCTTTTCCATCTTGCTGTCGCTCAGAAGTTTTTGTGCTTTCTCTAAAAGAAAAACAAAACAAACCACAAAAGTAACCAGTCAAAAATCAAACCATAACTTGTTTTGCTCTGTCTCAACTAGGCTAGCATCCCCTTTGCTGTTATTGGATCCAATCAACTTATTGAGGTGAAAGGGAAAAAAATCAGAGGCCGTCTGTATCCCTGGGGAGTTGTTGAAGTCGAAAATCCAGAGCACAACGATTTCCTTAAACTGCGCACAATGCTGGTGTGAGTAATGGTCAAGCTATCCCATCCTCTGCTGGCATCACCCTGCAGTGATGAGAGGCTTCCAACAGCATGAAGTCCTGAATCAAAAATCAGCTCTGATGACAGTGGAGTGACTTTTAGCCCCCTGTAGCTGGTTTTGCTGCTGTAATCCTCCAATTTCTGACTTGAGATGATGTTTTCTTTATTTCACGTTGCCATATATGTGCCAGCTTTTGTGCCTTATGTGAACTGAATTGATGGCTTTAGATATAAAGTGAGGTGTTCTTATAGAGCAGTGGGTAGGGCAGAGATGCTTTTAAAATACTGCTCCAAGTGATTGATTAAACTGTGAAAAAAATTTTGAAGGCAAAGCTCAGTTTTTGCAGAAGTGTAGGAAATCCTGTTAAATATGGTACCCATCAGTTTATGATTTTAGCAGATACAGATGATCTGCCCATGTAGACACTTTGGAGTAATTTTTCTGCCTTGCTTGCTGCCTGCCTGCCTTGCTTGCTTGGTGTTTGGGTTTTTTTGTTTATTCTGTTTTGTTTTGTTTGATGTTTCTTTGTTTGTGTGGCTTTTTGTGTTTTGTGTGTGTTTCATTTGCATGTTGGTGGCATGTTCATATTTTTGTTTGTTTGGATTTTTTTTTTTGTTGCTGCTGTTCAATGACGTCTTGCTAATGTTGGAAATGGATTTCTGTTGGGTAGTTCTGATTTCAGTGTCTCCTGGGCAGGGATTGCCCTCTGCTGGTCTTTGGTAGCAAGCATTCTTTCCCTCCTTTCCTCCTCCCCTTTCCAGTTGTCAGTGTCAGCTGTTCCCTGAGCCAAGGAGCTCCACCTAGTTCTCAGTTATAAACCATACTTGACAGCACTTAAGAGTCAAAAAATACTTTAGGAATGAAAGTATCATTCTGAGTAACTGTCTTCACAAGGTTACTTTGGGTCTTTGAAGAATATAGATGAGGGGACACTTAAGTATGAATTCAAGACTAGTAAACTTGAAAGCAACACTCTGACATTAGCTTTATGGCAGTCTTAGTCTGTAATGATTATTTGGCCAGTAAACACATCCTTTATAAAAGCAGAAGGTAAAGGAGTGTTTTTCTTCCCTTTGAAAAGAAGGACAAAGTGTTCATTAGCTTTTTGCATCTTCCAGAACACACATGCAGGACCTGCAGGAGGTGACCCAGGATTTGCACTATGAGAACTTCCGTTCAGAGAGGCTAAAACGAACTGGCAAGTAAGTTTGTGTGAGTGTGTGTCCCTTTGAGCTCTGCTGCTTGGGAGTATCTTCTTTTCCACTGGGACCCTGGACTTCCTCTTCCTCCTGACTAATTCCACCTGTAACTAGATATTTCTCATGAGATTTGAATCTGGAATTACTGAAATTAGTATGAACCTCCTTCTTGAAGAGATCTAGTGATGTGATGTGCTTACAAGCAGCTATTCTTGGGAGTTTTATCCCTTCCCTTTTCTCTTAATTGATGTGTGCATAAAGAAGTAGTGAGCTGGAAGCAAGATAGATTTTTGTTTAATGATGTCTACTTGGAAGAAATAAACTCTGGGCACATTTAAGTAGTCTCCAGCCTGTCTGGTTAGGTAGGGTGTTGCTTCTCTAGTTATTGCAGGGCTGCCATGGTGGCTGTTTACTTGCTCTTTCATATGAAGGTAGAGAAATTTAGACCAACCAAGTTTTTGATAATGTATGTGAGGGGTTTTGTGGTGGGTTGGTTCAAGTTTTTTTGGTGAGGTTTCTTTCCTTGGCAACTTAATGCAAAAAAATCTACATCTGCTTGTTCTGCATTTTTTTTTTGATAGTAACTTACTCTTGTCCTGATTTTGCTTGTTCTTTAAGTATTCAGCCAAGTATTCTGACCTTGAGGAAGAAAAGAATGGTTGAATTTTTTTGTACCATATATAGACAGTGGAGGGAGGCTCTTGATTAGAGTAAATGGAAAAAAAATCTCCATAGCAGTAAAGAAATTTAATTTTAAGAAACAGAATGAACGAGGAGTCTATGAGGTAAAGAAGTATTTTACAAAAGGAAAGCATGGGTTTAAGAGTGTCCTAATTTCCCCTCCATGGAAGCATGCAGAGTTTCTTCTTGTTGTTACATTAGTTAAGTACGAGCTGCTTGACTATGTTCTTGAAGATTTTTACTTCTGTATCTTACACCATCAATGCATTCTTGTGTTTAATAGGCCTGTTGAAGAAGAAGTGGTGGATAAGGATAGAATCCTCCAGCAGAAAGAGGCTGAGGTAAGAGAGATCTTCTAAAACAGTAAGATGCTGTGTTCCAGTTTCAGTATTCTACATCAGCTGCTGCATACGGAGTATAAGACTGAAGTTGTGAAAAATGACAGACCTCATCTGAACACACAAATTGCTCACATAAAGTGTGCTGTTTGTAGTCACTTGCATGCTGTGGGTGGTCTCTTGTTTGTAGGCAGGATATTTATCACTTTGTATGCTAATTTTCCAAAAAAATAGCTGCTATTTTTAGGTATTGAAATCAATCTATGCCAGCAGGTCTAGAGAGGGGAGTCTTCCTCTTTACTCTGCTTCTGTGAGACCCCACCTTGAATACTGCATCCAGTTCTGGTGTCCCCATCATAAAAGTGACACAGAGCTGTTGGAGCAAGTCTAGAGGAAGGCCACAAAGATGATCCAAGGGCTGGAGCCCCTCTGCTATGAGGACAGGCTGAGTGATCTGGGCTTGTTCAGCATAGAGAAGACTCTGGGGGGACCTTATTGCTGCATTCCAACACCTGAAGGGATCCTACAGGAAGGCTGCAGAGGGACCTTTCATGACGTTGTGTAGAGACAGGACAAGGGGGAATGGTTTGAAGCTGAAGAAGAGCAGGTTTAGATTGGATCTTGGGAAGAAGCTCTTCAGTACAAGGGTAGTGAGACTCTGAATAGGCTGCCCAGGGACGCTGTGGATGCTTCCTCCCTAGTGGTGTTCAAGGCCAGATCGGATGAGGCCTTGAGCAGCTGAGTCTGGTTGAGTGGTGCCCCCTGCCCATGGTGGGTAGGTTGGAGCAGATGATCTCTGAGGTCCCTTCCAACCTAAGCCATTCTAAAATTCTATGTTATCCTGCTTTAAACCTTTGGGTAGGCTGATGGTCTGATGTCATCTCAGGCGTGCGTTACTTACTGCAAGCATTTACCAGGCAATTTCTTCTTAGGTCTTGTGACTGTGGAGCAGTAAAATGTTGTTGAGTCCTAAAAATCCAATTATATAATGAATGTGCATTTTTTTGCAACTCAATCTTGTCTTGCAGCCAAATTGATAATATTTCTGTTGTACCAGTCAACGTAGAGATTTGGTATTTTCAATCTCTGATTTCTGACTCTGGTTTCAGGACTAGGCCTTTTTACTTCACATTTTAATGTTAATGTTCAAAAGATTCAAAGATTTTTTAGCCTAGTATTTAAATTCAAGCATTACACTGCTGATGCTGATGTCTGCCTGTGTTATGAAAGCTAAGACTTGCTGCTAGCTGGAAAATGATATTTTTGATGTTTATCCTTCTTTTAGCCAACTCATCTTGGCTCCAAGTCCACAAACGGAGGAAGGCGTGATTTAAAAGATCAATGCATATATGCAGTGATTGGGAGTAAGAAATAAAAAAACCCACAAGCACCTCTGTGTATTTTTGAGGTAAAAGATTCAGGCTCCCATAGTTGGAAATTTTTGTAGTGTAGTCACTTAGATCGGTGCATTTCCTTTTTCCTTTATAGAATCCATATTTAAAAACAGCTAACCCTGGTTAGCTGTTGGCTCACACGGGCATGTTGACAGAAATAGCAAAAGATTTTCCTAAAGGAAGTGCAGAAGCGGCAGGTTATCACCATAACTAGTAGTTAATAATATGGATTACTGGAGATTAGATCAGCTGCATCTTTAACATTGCATAACTTCATTTCAGCAACATAAGCAGACTTGGTGGCCAGGTACTTCGGAGAGTGGAACTCCTGCAAGTATTCTGTACACAAATGAACTGCCTCCAGTTTACTGCTGTGTGTGTGAAACAACAGTCACCGTCAGCTGATTGCCAGGAGTACTGCTTGCTTTGTAAATGTCAAGAGCATTGTTTGGAAATGTTTCATGGGAATTTGGGGGTATTTGGGGGTATTTTTTCTATTGTGGTGGGGGGGGTGTGGTTTTTTTATTGTTATTGGTTTTGTTTTGTGTTTTTGTTTTGTTTTTTAACCTCCTTAATGCTTCTAAGATGAAGGATTTCCAGGCTGAAAGATTTGGGGCTGTTCAGCCTGGAGAAGAGAAGGCGGCTCTGGGGAGACCCTATAGCTACATTTCAATATCTAAAGAGGACATACAGGAAGGCTGGGGAGGGACTGTTTAGAAGGGCTAAGAGTGACAAGGCGAGGGGCAATGGTTTGAAACTGGAGGATTTTAGGTTGGACATTAGGAGGAAGTTCACCACAGTGAGAGTGATGAAATACTGGAACAGGTTGCCCAGGGATGTGATCGAGGCCCCATCCCTGGAGACATTCAAGATCAGACTGGATGTGGCCCTGGGCAGCTTGATCTAGTTGGAGGTGTCCCTGCTGGCTCTAGGGGGGTTGGACAAGAGGACCTTTGAGGGGACTTTCCAACCCAGTGCAGTCTTTGAATCTGTAAAGAATCAGGCAGTATACTTAGAGAATTTAAATCATTACTGTTTCTCTTGTTATTTGCACTATATAAATTCCATGTTTTGTAGCTAAACAGAAACTTGGGTCCTTAGCAAATTCTTTGTCTTAAAATTTCTGTCTGAAAAAATTACCCTATAACCATTTTCCCTGGAAAATGCTGCTGTGTCAGGCACATTACTATAGCCTGCTCTATTCTGACCCCCTTTCTGTTAATGTATATATAGTACTTTTATTTCTATAGTTATGGCATTTATTTTTCTTTATATAATATAGCTAAAGGCTTGAAGTCTTGAATTTCTTTGAGGGCAGTCTCTGAAAGATTCCTCTGGGAGTAATCATCTCTGAATAACTGCTGCTGAAGTTACAGAGGATTAGATCAGAACTTGAAAAAACAAATAGATTTTTAACTTCTGTGTTCTATTGTCCCAAAGAGATCAAGAGGCTCTACTGAATCTTCTGTACATAAGCCACTATGAAATCCCTTCATCCATATCATCCCTAAGGTTCAGACTGGGAAAAGTATGGGGAGGAAAGAGGCACAAAGGAAATGGGCTTGCATTCCATGGCCTTTGCAGAGAAAACAAATATCCATTTCCCCTCCGATTTTGCATTCCCATCAGTAATGGTGCTTGAAGTTCTATTTACAGTTTGGTGAGGTTTATATAACCTTGGAAGGAATGAATGCTTGGGCTGGTGCCAGGATCATCTTTAGCAAGGCATCACTTTTGCTAAATGAATTTGTATTATTCCAAAGTTCAGCAATTTGGAATTGCTAATCTGTCATTTTGAATTTCTTGCTCAGTCTGGTGGTGCTTTTTGCTTAATTTGCAAGTGATGAGCTGTTTTTTCTGAGCTGGGAAGTGGAAATAAGAATAAAGGGACCCATGTTCTTCACTCTACATCTGCTGGAGTCCAGCTGATTTTGATGTTGTAAGCACAAGCTTATGAAAGTTTGTAGTACTGTTCCACACTCTTTATACTCTGAAAATATCTCATAATAAAAACCTTTCAAATTTTTGAGAGGCAATACTTGCAGAAAAATGTTAAGCCATGGTTACATGATACAGGAACAAACTTCCTGATTTGCTTTTTTTCCAGTGAGCAGCCCTGAGGCTTTGGACAATTCCCTTTGCTCCACTGTCTTCAGTGGGGTTAGGCAGCAGCAGGCTGAATATAGGAGAATAAATCACAATGTTGAAATTCTTTTCTGTCCTTCAGCTTTCTGAATGTGTTTAATCCTTTATCAGATGAGATGAAGAACCCTGGGTCAGCATGGGGGTCAGTGTGGGGACAGCCTGCTGTGGTGTGGGGCTGCTAGTCAGGGGTATAGCAGCAGCCCTGTGGGTAGGTGAGGATTTGGTGTAACTGCCTGCTATGGCAGGTATTTGTGTAAGTGCTTTCTTGAAAGATAAGGTGAGAACTTCCACGTGGAGAGACAATGTGACTGCTGATGGAGGCCTGCAGACCTGAGGGAATAAAAACAGCTCTGAGGTTTAATTTGTGTGGTGGGATGGTGTTGCCTAGTACCAGGGGAAGCAGGTGGGCTTTGTGCAGAATGTTTCAGCCTTCATCTGTGAAGAGAATCATAGAGGTACAGTCTCAGTCCTGGGAGAACATCATCAGATGAAACCCATAGTAAGCAATTAACAATGGGAATCCCTTGGGAGCTGGAATGATGTACTCTTTTTTTTTTTTTAATTGCTTTTTTTTGTCCTTTTGAGTTGTTCTTTGAAGGAACAACATTTGCTGCCTATGTAGACCACTGGGTATGGCTGGAGTGACTTCTGCTGTATAAAATGTGTCCCATGAAAGACAAATGCCAAGATAAATACCTTGGTGGTAGCCCCTTTCTTAATATAGTGACTTTGTCAGGAGTATTTTTCCTGTCTTCAGTTAACAAGATTAGTTGTACTCTTTGGTATTGGAAGTATTTTTAACCAGCAGCAACTGTCATGGGAACATCCTGGTGTACTAGAAAATCGACTGTCTGCGCTTTTCCATCCTGCCCAGTTCTTGCAGCCTCTTCCCATATGAACTTTCTGTGCGAAGACAGGGGCAGAAATAATCATACTTGGTATGGGGAGGGGAAACATGTCAGTAAGGTGGAGATATGGTTTGTTTTTTAACATTTCTTATGCTGTGATAGCTGTAGGACTGTCACCAAAAAGCCACTCACCTTGTTCAGACAGGAGCAGTGCTTGTTTGTGTTCTGGGCAAAATATACTGCAGATGAAGCCTGGAAGGTAGAACAAAGCTGTGTGCCTTGCTTTGTTAGTGATGTGGAAGCCATTAGGAAGCTGTATGGGTCACTTTTAACTCTTTACTCTTAACTCTTATGTTTGTTTCTTTTCTGTATTTCTGCAGTATTTGTGTGATCACTACCCAGGAGTTATATGATAGCTTGAAGTAACTTTTTGTCCTGACATAAGTAAACTCAATGGAGTTTACACCACGGTTAAGTTTACCTTTTTGAATTTTTGATATCTGGAAATTCACAGGAATTGTTTAACAGATTTCCAAACATTGTTTCCTAGCTTCGTTTTCATCATATGCACTGACCCTTGTGCTGTCATGTAGTCTCCTTTCTTTAGGGGATGAGTGCAGAATACATTAGTGCTGCTCTTGCAAGTGAGAGGGTTTACTGCTGAGCAAGATCAAAGTCATAATATGCCCTTGATGATCATAATCCTCAGCAGCAAAGGGACCACAGATGTTGATAGGACATCAATTATAGTCCTAAGTGTGCTCTTTTACATTCACCTGTATTAAGGGGAAAGATGGTTTCTTTCTGTGTAGTAGAAGATGAAGTAAGGTGAAGCTGTGCAAGATGTTTTTAGCTTGTATTGTAATGTGTAGGAGTGGTTCTTACATCCTGTCCTACACTTGAAGAGGAATTGTGGAAGAGATTGGCACTTTGAGTACGGTACAGCTTGATTCTTCCTTTAGTTTTAATTTTACACTCAAGCTGACAGCACTCTTACTGTGCAAATCAGCTTCTCTCCAGATAATTGTGTGTACCCTCTCTAGGTTCAGTTATTACCTCTAACTTTAGCCCTGTAGTTATGCAGCCAGGGTGCAGTGTGTGGTACCTATCACCGCTCATGATAGACATGGGGCTGTTGATTGCAGAGAAAGTCGACATGACCAGGCAATGTGTGCTTGCAGCCCAGAGGGTCAACCATATCCTGGGCTGCATCAGGATAAGCATGACCAGCAGGTTAAGGGAGGTGATTCCCTGTCTCCATTCTATTGAGGCCCCACCTGGAGGATTGTGTTCAGCTCTGGGGTTCCCAGCATAAGGACATGAACCTGTTGGAGCAAGTTCCTAGGAGGGCCACAAAGATCATTAAGGGCCTAGGGCACCTCTTCTGTGAAGACAGGCTGAGGGGGTTCTTCAGCCTGGAGATGGGAAGGTTCCAGGGAGACCTTAATAGCAGCCTTCCAGTATCTAAATGTGGCTAACAAGAGAGCTGGAGAGAGCCTTTTTACAAGGGCACATGGTGACAGGGACAAGGGATAACGGCTTTAAACTGAGAGTAGGTTTAAATTAGGTGTAAGGAAGTCGTTCCTAACCATGAAGTTGATGAGTCATTGCAACAGTTTACCCAGAGAAGTTGTGGATGCCCCATTCCTGGAAGTGTTTAAAGCCAGGTTGGATGGAGTTTGAACACCCTGGTCTAGTGGAAGGTGTCCATGCCCATGGCAGGGGTTTGGAACTAGATCGTTAAGGTCACTTCCAGCCCCAACCATTCTATAATTCTGTAATGAATGAGATTAACACTCTACCAGTAGATTTCCAAAACACCACATGGAAATGGAGAAAGAAAATCCTACAGTCTTAATGTTAGAGCAGAGTAGCTCTCCTAGTGCTTTTATTCTACCTTACATTTGAGTCATGCAGCATCTGATTTCTGTCATGGTGTGGACATATTTTTATCAATTAAGGTTAAGAAAATGTGAGACTCAAAGCTATATTAAGTCTTAAAATGTGCTATTGGTTATTAGCAGAATGCTGTTTTTGAGCAGTCACCGTAATACATGTGCAGCAGTATCTCCCCCTGTGATTACTGAATGGTTTCTATTTTGGGAATGTTTCATGGCTCAGCTTGGAGTGCTCTTAGGAAAGCTCAAGTAGGCAAGCTTCCAAAAAAGCTGCTTTTCTATTCTGATGGTAATTCTGCAGAGACAGCTCAAAAGACCAGGTGTTTTGTATTTTTACAAGTTGATCTTTTCTTGGACCATGGAATAAATGCAATTCTCATTTCCAAGATGTTCTGCTTTTCCCCCCTCTCCTTCCTGCAGCATTATGCTGTCTTTTTAATCAGAAGTTTTTTGTCTGAAGTGTTTAACAGAGCAGTGTAGGTAGGTATGTAATGAACGTTACAGACTTAGCAGCATCTCACACTGCTCCTGTGTGAATCTCCTTTTGTTGGAATGTGTCAGTGCTGCAGTCACAGGAGCTGGAATTAGCCTCTGCTGAACCCTGTGAGGCTGCAGCAAGAAGATAAATACCTGAAGGGGGCCTACAAGAAGTCCACAGAGGGACTGTTTTCAAAGGCCTGTAGGGATAGGATGAAGGGTAATGGTTTGAAATTAGAGAGGAGGAGATTTAGATTGGATGTTAGGAACAAGTTCTGCACCTTGAGGATGGTGGAACACTAGAATAGGTTGCCCAGGGAGGGAGTTGTTGCCCCATCCCTGGAGATATTCCAGGTCAGACTTGAAAAGGCTCTGAGCAACCTGTTCCAGTGTTTCACCAGCCTCACTGTAAAGATTTTCTTCCTAATCTCCAGTCTAAATCTTGTTGTGTAAAAGTTGTGTATTTGGAGCTTCCCCACTTGCATCTGGAAGGAAACACCTAGTTATTTGTAAACCAAATTAGAGGTATTTGCATGTACGTTTTGAAAATCTCTTTTAGTGTTTCTTATTCTTTCTTAGAAACATTGGGGTTTGTGGTTTGGGGTTTTTTGGCCTTTTTTCCCTTTTTTGGTTTTTTTTTTTTCTTTTGGAGGAAAAGAAGGATGTTATACTTAATTGGCCTTTTCTGAGAAGAAAATGTAACTTATTAAAAAAAGCCTTTAAAAAACCCCAGTTATTTCCAGGAAAGGTCATTGTGTAGATATCAGTGCTTAATATGTTTAGTCTGTCCTTCCAAAATTTTGTAAACATCTTTCTATTTTGCTTTTGATGTAGTTTTGTTTCTTAAATTCTGTCTGCATGTTGCTTGGCTGTTAACTCTGCAAATTGTGGTTAAGCAGATACTGCTGCTAAGAAGATGAGGATTCATACATGATACTGCGCTTCGAGCACTCACGTCAGAACAAAGCTGCTTCAGCTCACTCAAGCAGTGTTATCTCTGTCCGTGTTGTCTTTATTGTGGGTGAAATGCTAAGACACAGGTCTGCAAGCTTCAGAAGATTTGGATTTTATTGCTTGATTTTCATTCTCAATGTTCTTACAAATCTTCCGGGAAAGTCAGATGTATTCCATTAACGAATCTGCGATGGGAAGAGCAAAGCAGTCAATGACGTGAATTATTCTAATGTTTCCAGTTTATAAAGGAGCAAATCGCATCTGTGTTCAACCATGCAAGGAAAGGATTAAGTTTTGGATTTTGAATTCCTCAGGAAATTGTTTGAAACCTGTGGGTGTTTTTCTCTTGCAGCTGCGCCGCATGCAGGAGATGATTGCACAGATGCAAGCCCAAATGAGAATGAAGCCTGGTGATGATTAAGATATTTAAGATCTGGATGCATCAGGTATGACTTTTCTGGATTGTTTACTCCCTGTATTTAAGATTTCTAAAATTCTGATTGTGAGACCCCCACCTCGAATACGGCATCCGGTTCTGATGTCCTCGTCATAAGAAGGACACAGACCTGTTGGGAGTGAGGCCAGAGGAGGGCACAAAGATGATCCTAGGGCTGGAGCACCTCTGCTACGAGAACAGGCTGAGGGAGCTGGGCTTGTTCAGCCTAGAGAAGACTCTGGGGTAACCTTAGAGTTGCATTCCAACATCTGAAGGGATCCTACAGGAAGGTTCGGGGGACTTTTCATAAGGGTGTCTAGCAATAGGAAAATGGGGAATGGTTTGAAGTTGAGGGAGAGCAGGTTTAGACTGGATCTTAGGGAGAAGCTCTTCAGTACGACGGTGGTGAGACTCGGGAAAAGGTTGCCCAGGGAGGGTGTGGATGCTTCCTCCCTAAGGGTGTGCAAGGCCAGGTTGGATGAGACATTGAGCAGCCAAGTCTGGTAGAGAGGTGTCCCTGCCCATTGCGGGGAGGTTGGAGTAGATGATCTCTGAGGTCCCTTCCAGCCTGAGCCATTCTGTGAATTTTGCACTTTGGACTTTTACAGTACTTACAGAGAAAAATGGGGTGATGTTCTGGGGAGATTAGAAAAAAATTAAATTCTGCAGATGTTACCTTTCCAGCTTTTTTTAAGACCTGTAAATGCTTATCTTCAGTGCCTTATTTTTGGATCATCCAGATTTGTTAGCAAAAACTACTCAGAAAATTATTTGGAGTATATATAAACTAAAGTTAGAGTGTTTGAGGGCATGAAGGCTGATGAACTTTGAGCAGTTTTTTTCAAGGAACCAAACAAAATCAGAGACAGTCTGGTTACATGTAGTGAACACAGACTGCCTTAATGTCGTACATGATGTATTAGGTGGGATCAGAGTGAGTGAAGAGCAAAATTCTTGAAGCAGGTATTCATGCTTTCTTCAGAATGCAGCACTTCTGGCATAGTTTTTCTTTTAAATGCAAGAATAAAAAATGGAAGGATATGAGGAGTCTTGTTGCTTAATGCTTCAGTTTAATACTCTAGTTGTGATTGCTGGTCTTCTGGAATGTAAAGCTTGAATAAAATGGATTATATTATCCCTTATGACCTTGTGGCAACTGCCAACATTCCAAGCCTAAAATAAGGAGATTTTTTTGTTGTTGTTGTTGCCTTTATTTGAACCTTCAGCCTTCCTGTTTATATTAAAAAAAAAAAAGGTCTCCTAAGGAATAAACTTACTCACTGGATTTGTCTTTAAGCAGATGTTGATGATTTTACTAGTATGTGCATGGTGATCTTTGAGTTGAGGAGAAAAAAATAATTCAAACTCAGGTTTCTTGTCACAGTTCCAAGTCTTGCATATAGAGAAGTCTTCACATCATGTCTTCCAATTTCCATACTAGGATCCAGTAGAAAATCTAAACACTGAGGATAGATTTGTGGCTGACCATGCAGCGTATGCAATAGCAGTATCTGACACAGAGCTCTCACTTCCCCAGACAGGAGCTGGTAATTATGCAGCCTGCTAAATATTTGAGTCTGAACTGGAGGTCCCAAGTTTTCATGATGGCTTTGTTATCACGTGGCCAAACTGACAGCTTGTGAAAATGGCTGTTTGATGCAGGCAACCTGATGTAGTATAAATTATTATTATTGTTTTTTGCAAAGGAGCTCAGTCCTTTCTGAGACTTACAAATCACATCTGACATCCTTTAAAGGGATGGTAAGAAAAGTCCCTCACCCTAAATCTAGCAGAATTGTCCATAGCTGTTGCTTGCAGAGCATAGGATGGCAAATGATAGAAATCTAGTCAGAGCTCTTCAGTTCCTAGATACTGGATTTGCTGTGAGATCAGTATCTGAGGGCTCATAGGATGCAGTATTCCCACTAATGGGTAGCCAGTTATGGCACTAGAATTCAGTTTTGCACAGCTTCTGGGCCTACTGGGTATGGCATTTGTAAAAACCAAGTTGGAGCAGGGTTTGTCCCAGGCTGAATTTGCAGCCATGGATACATCAGCAAGCAGTTGTGAGCATGCTCACGTGCATCCAAGTGAAGTGTTAGTCTGTAGATGCTTTACATTGCTAATGTGGAATACATTTTGGACCACTGAATGTGGTAAGCAGGAGAACTTTGCAGATTTAACTGTCTGCATGGTCTTGTCATTTAGTTTGAACTAAATCTTAAGGAAGTTACTTGGTCTGCAGGTTGAAAGAGGTGATTCTGCCACTCTGCTCTGCTCTGGTGAGACCTCACCTGGAGTACTGTGTCCAGCTCTGTGGTCCCAACACAAGAGACATGGACCTGCTGGAGCAGGTCCAGAGGAGGGCCACAAAGGTGATCAGAGGGCTGGAGCACCTCTGCTATGAAGAGAGGGTTAAAGAAGTGAGGCTGTTCAGAAGGGCTTGGAGTGACAGGATGTGGGGCAACAGTTTGAAACTGGAGCAGGGGAGATTTGGGTTGGACATCAGAAGGAAGTTCTGCACAATGAGAGTGGTGAAACACTGGAACAGGTTGCCCAGGGATGTGGTTGAGGCCCCATTCCTGGAGACATTCAAGACCAGAGTGGATGTGGCCCTGCGCAGCTTGATCTAGTTGGAGGTGTCCCTGCTGACTGCAGGGGGAGGTTGGACAAGATGATCTTTGTCCCTTGCAACCCAATGCAGTCTGTGAATCTGTCTGAAATACTGAATGTGAGCGTATTTGAGAAGGATTTGAATGAGATCTTCCTATGTGGAGGTTCTACTGTTTCTTTGGACTCTGCTAAACTACCTTTTTGCAGCTGCTATAGAAATTACATTGTCTGACAGGAAAGATTTTTGAACTTCTTTTGTGCTAGCCTTGAGTTATTGATTGATAAACTTTTAGTGTAATTTGGCTGATGTGCACAGGCAGAATTGCAGTTGCAGTCCTGCTAAGCCCCAGCATTGCTGTGTGATCCTGGCAGCCTGTTGAAGTGAATCCTCAGTTAGAACTTGGCCTTAGGGAAGTTTCTCTTCTGCACGTTAAGTGACTTTGCAGTTTAGGAGGAATGATGGTTTCAACCTTCAGCATTCCCATCAGATTTGTTTGCTGTGTTTTTTTTTTTTAGGGCACTATTTCCAGAGAAACCAGGAAACTTGTAATTAACACAGTAGGTAACAGAACCAAACTGGCAAGGAATTTCCATGTACTTCATAGCAATCTTTTTGTTCTATTCAAGCTCATCTCAAACATCTGTCAGGTTCTAGTTTTACAAGGATCAGTTCTGCAAGTGAAAGCAGTCTCCTCTGTTTGCTCCTTTGACCCTTATCTTTCTGCTGAGAAAAATACCCAAGTTTGTAGATGATTTATGTAAAAAAAAACCACTTTCACTCTTTGGATTAATAGAGATTATTTTTTTTTTCTTAAAAAGTCCCTTTAAAATATTTCCCCCCTTTGTAAAGCACAGATATAAAGATGTTTTCAGATATTTGGGGAAAAGAGGAGTAGGGTGTAAATACTTTCATAGGTGAGAGCTCAAGGTTAAACAGGAGGATAATGAAATGTGCTAATACCCAAAACCATGAGAAATACTTCTGATTTCAGATGTATTTCGAGGTGGGAAAAGATTGTTCAATGCTCTTGGGGTTTCTGGAAGGAGTCTGGCATTGCATAATGATTAAGAAGTGCTAAAGTCAAATCCTTGCCAAAAAGACTGATGAGTCTGTATTATCATTATGGGAAGACTGGAAGGTCTGGTTTGCCTGAACACTTTTGAATAGGGGCATCTTGAAAGGTTTTATGGAAATAGCAAAGGAGAATTTACTGGAAGCAGTTTCTTTTTACTTTCAAGGCTGGAGTAAGAGAAACCTAAAGGGAGTGTCAAAAGCAAAACTTATACAAAGGGAATATGTTCAGAGTTTCCAAAGAGAATGAACAGATTGCATGCTGTGGAGTAGTAGAAACCATAAAGGGAATGAAGAGGAGCAGTGGTGGAGAATGGGTTAGAGGTAGGAAAGGAAGATGACTTTGGGAACAGGAGTGACCAGTGTGTCAACTGCAGCTGACAAAAGGCTGTGAGTAAACCTGTTCTAGGAGATGATGGTGATGAAGAGCTTTGGAGAGCAGTCCTAGCAAAGGTGTTGAATTACACTTTTTTGTTCTTTCTTCCAAACATTTTGTAGCCTGTGTGTACAAACAGTGGATGTGGAGGTGTTTGCAGCAGGCAGTGAGAGTGCAGACAGCAGAATACTCCAGGAACAAGCAGGAATAATTGTATCTTTTTTCACCTTAAATTTTGATATACTAATCTTACAAGTCCATGTGAAGCATGATAAAGACTTGAAGACAAGCTTGATTTTGTTCAGATTTTTTTGCTTCTAAAATGCAAGACACTGCTGTAAACTGTAGGAGCTTAATGCTGCTTCTCCTTGACAGTTCAAATGAAGGATTGGAAAGGAAGGAGATGGAGGGGTGGAGTAAGATAACAAAAACTAAACCAGATTTAGATTCAGCTTTATTTGGATACTCCAGAATGCTTGTGAAATCAGCCTGCAGTAATTCCAACAGCATGTTTACCAATTTCTGAGCTTGTCCATCCCAGATGAACAATTATTACAACAAGCTGCAATTATTTTTTCAAATGAAGTGGTTATTGATGGGTGTTTCTTCCCTTTGTTTCTAAAAGTATATCTCTGCAATCTGTTTTCCTCTTGTTATTCTTACAAATCTGGATTGTCTCTCCCACTCAGCTTCAAGATCATACTGGGACAAACCAGTAACAGAAGCCAGCCTATGGAAAACAAATAGAGCCAGCTGGAAATGTAGTTATGATTAGGGAAGTCTGCTCAGAGAAAAACCAAGCATCTTACACTTAAAATATCTGTAGGATGTTGAAAATTCTTTTAATATAGCTTGTGGTTTCCACAAGTATTTGAAAGCCTCCTGAGCACACTGACACTGTTCTGATTCTTGGTGGGAGCAGTACTAAAAGCACCAAAGAGCTGGTTCTTCCTACCAACGAATTGACATCATTTAACAGAACAACACAAAGCACTGTCATAGCAACCAGCCTGCTAAGATGATGCTGCTGAAAGCTGAATTGATCTGATGAGAAATGTCATCTGAGGAAGTGAAGATCCTGTTGTAATCTTTGGCAGCTGAAATTGAGAGCCTAGAGAATGTGAAGCTTGGGCAAATACGTAGTATTTGGCACAAGTGCCTGGCACTGCCAGTGGCTGTTTCTCTGGCTCAGAAGAGCGCTCTCGTTCTCCAGCTCTTTTCAGTTCTTCTAACTGTGGAGTGGTTGAGCAAACCATGCACTGAAGGGCTAGCACAAGATTTTGTTTCCCTTAGATTAGACTTCTGATAGAAATTTTTCCTCTGCTACTGTACAGCTGAAGTGCTGAACTTGTGTGGCTCCATAGGACCTTAAAGGTTTTATAGAAAGGTCATAACAGGGTCCTCAAGAGCCACATTGTATGGAGAGCTAGGCAGGCTTCAGGTGAGTCATGTTATGGCTTCTAATCTTCAGTGTGTAGGACAGTAACACTTTCATTTGACTTTGTTAATCTATAAATAGTACCTTACATCTCCCTATTAAAACATACTGCTTTCAGTTGTGTTCCTGGAACATAATAAAAGACAGTGTTGTACTTGGACTGTGACCTTCTCTGTTCCACAGCATCTCTGCCTGTGGCCTTGGATGGAAAATAAGTTTTTCAAATCTTCCCAAATGGAAAAAAGGTAGCAGTGTTAGTCAGATCTGTAAACCTCCTGTTCCTCAATATTGGCTGGGTTTTGGCTTTTAAAGAAGCTGGCTTGGGTCTCTCAGTTCAAGAAGGACCTCAGGGACTGCTTTAAAGAGTCCAGCGCAGAGCCCCAAAGATGCTGAAGGGAGTGGAACCTTGTGAGGAAAGGCTGAGGAAGCTGAGGCTCTTCAGCTTGGAGCAGAGGAGCCTGAGGGGTGACCTCATTCATGTTGATAAAGATGTACAGGGCAATGTTGAGAGGATGGAGCCAGGCTCTGCTCAGTGATGTCCAATGATAGGACAAGGAGCAATGGGTGCAAGCTGGAGCAGAGGAGGTTCCTCATGAACATAAGAAAAAACATTTTCAATGTGAGAGTGCCAGAGCCCTGGAGCAGACTGCCCAGAGAGGTTGTGGAGTCTCCTTCTCTGGAGACATTCAAAACCTGCCTGGATGTGTTCCTGTGTGACCTGCTCTAGGTGATCCTGCTCTGTCAGGATGTTGGACTGGATGAGCTTTCCAGGTCCTTTCAAACCCCTAACATTCTGTGATTCTGTGATTTTTATCTGTCTGCACCTTCTGTATGAAAATTATCTGGGTTTTCTTAGGACTTATTCCTATAAGGAAAATTGTCTCCTAGCAGTAGTGGTTTATAATTTCTAACACTGTAGGATTGATGCATCTTATAAAGCACATTCCCATTGAGACCAGTTTCCAGAACTGCTGTTCTTAGAGAGGCAAGGAGAGAGAAATAGTCCCCAACACCTCCCAAAACAGTCTCTACTTTGCAAACTTAAAAGCATTCCAAGGAATGACACAGTGTTTGTAAAGCATAAAATGGAAAATATTGGGACACCTGCTAGCAAGTCTTTCTGATATGTTCACCTAGCAGAACTAGCTAAGAGGATGTTGTAGCCAATACTCTCTTTTTGGAAAGATGCCATTTCTCCAAATTCTTGCTCATGATTTGACACTCAAAGGGCTGTAGCTACAACATAAAATGGGTGTTACGTGAAGAAAAATAACTGACCAGTGAGTAAATATAACTGCTTATGAGGAGTTTCTCTCTTTGGGAATTCAGAAGTGTACCTAAAGAGATGTCAAGATCTGCCCTGCATTGTAGTGGTGTTCTTAGAAGCAGCTGAGAGACAAACCCATTCCTTCCCGAGGCTTTCAAAACCTTTACAAACACAGGATTGTGTGACCATGTGCATCAGGATGCAGGTGTACATCGTGCTGCTTCCTGAGCAAGTTTTGCTTTGATGACATACTGGAGAAATACATTGTCTGCCTGAAATGACAGTGTGAATTCACACTGCAGGTGGAGGTGTTTATTAAAGCTGTGTCTGGATGAGCACAGGGGGGCTGCAAGGTTAATTTGATAAAACTGGAGATTAGATTTGTAAAGAATGATATCAACATAATGTATCATACAATATTGTCTCAGAAGATTAGGAAGAAGGAGGAGCAGTGAATCCAAGTATGTTCTATGAACATGTAAATAATCTTGTTGCCAGTGCTGGTAACATCAATGCATAGCTGTGCTTCTAACCTGAACCTTCACGTTTATTGGAAATTCCAGCCTTTTTTGTGAGGGTGAAACCTCAGTTTCCATTTCCTCTGGAGGTATTTTCCCTAACGGAAGGGGGCAGGCAATGGCAGAAATTTAGCTTGGTTTTTATACTTTGAAGTAGAAGGTGGCACAGCATTGTGATGATGATTATTTGATTTTGTTAGCAGTGTAGGAATCTGGCTTTAAAGCCTTCATGCTGGCCTGTTCTGGTTGGTATGGGAAGTGGTGGCCTCCTTAGAATGTGAAGTAATTGTGTGTTGAACAGAATGGCAAAGAGCAAAGGTTCCTTTTGTCAGCTTTCCTTGCTCCTTATCCCCAGTGCAGTCTGGAGAAGTGTTGCAGTGTCCTGTAACAATGTTTTCTAGGATGTTTCTTTTTTCCACCCAGATTAATGTTTTGATTACACTACGTTTCTCCTGTTGGAAGTGAGTGGGTTTGGGACTGGAGAATTTGAGGTATCTCCTGTGTTCCAAATCTGACACAGCTTCTTAAAGCCAAATTTTCAGGGAAAATTGGAATTTGCTTTCTTTGTAGCAGCATTTTTGATTGACAAGTAACTGTAGAGCCATCAAAACCTGGGAGTTATGTTTGAAGTTGCAGAGCAGTATCCCTTCATTCAGCCATATAAATCCTGCTGTGTCAATGTGTGAAAAAATCCATCCATTTCCTCTTTTACCTAAGCAGTGTCATAACAGTTGTTTGTGCATGATGTCAGGTCTGCTGCTTTCTTTTAGCCCGTTAGTTTAGATAAGTGGATTTTATTTTCCTCACCAGAAGCAGCGCTCAGTACAACAGGCTGACTGCTGTTGGTATCTTGTGTGCGTTGCTGTCGAGATGTGCTGTAATGTAGTTCTTGGGCTCTTGCAGATGGGGGTGGGGGGGGAGGCCGTGTGTGCTTAAGTATATAACTAAAAATAGATTCTCACTTATGTGCTCTTTATTAGACATTTGTGATAAATATTTGGGGCCAAACTGCATCTGACTCAGCTGCTGTAGTTCCAGTGCAGGACCCTGTGATACAGTGACTGAAATACCCTGTTCCTTGGACTATGCTGCTTTGCTCGGAGGGGCTCCAGCTGCCCCAAGGGCTCTGACAGTGCTGAGAGTTTGTCCTTTCTAATGCTCTTTGTTTTCCACTTCTGTTCACAGCAGCATACAGGTCTCTAAGCGGATGGGTGCTGTGATTTCTTTGACGGAATGGTAACGTTGAAATGCAAAAGCCGGATGCCGCAGCTCAAGACCTGAGTGAAACACAGAGTCTGAAGATCGTGTTGTAAAATGGCTTGGCTTATATATTCCATGTTAATCAAGTATATTGTATCTCTTTTCTTTTGGGTAACACTATCTTCATACTTATCAATGTGGGCTTAGTATCCTTCCTATACCCTTTTATATCAAAACTGATAGAGTACACTGCTTGGACTAGTCGTCATGCTGGGTTTGAGGAGTTAGTCGTGGATCTGCTAGGTTGTTGTGGACAGTTTGTGATTAATACTGAAAGACTCGGTGGGCTGTTTACAGTAAACGTGTGTGTGTGTGTTCGCATAACTCACCTCCCCTTTGCAGTCATTGTGTATCATCATCAGTTTTTCCTAATTTCTCTCTGCTTTGATTAGTTTTGAAGCTTCATCTCTGGTGGTTTCTATTTGTGTCAGCTGATTCACCAGTGATGCAAAGAAGCTGACTTTCCTAAATCATCGTGCCTTAACGTACCATAAACACTACACATGCCAACAACTCCTGAAGACGGCTCTGAAGGTTTGTCTTCAGGTCTCCAGCATTGATTGCAAGAATTTCTGTCGCAGGCATTTTTATCTGTCAGCTGAGTGGTGGCATGTACTGAATTTTTTTATATACCGGAACACTAATTTTCATTCAAGTTTTGTAATAAATTGTACGGATGTGGAAAATGTTGAATTTCAAGGTGATTTCTGTTGTTCTTTTTGGAGTTTGTCTTTTTTAATCTAATCTGTGAGATGTTGTAATGGCATCATGCATGGTGCATATTCACAAGAATTGGGATCTTGACCCTGGGAAAACGAAGGCATTTTCTAGAATGTCTACATGCAAGCTGCTTTGATTTCATTTCAAAACAACTTTAAAGGTGTTTTAACTGGAAGTTGGGTAGCAAGGCTTTGCATCTACTGTTTTCCACAGCTCATTAGGTACCTACTGACATACTTTAGTTGGGTAAACACTTTGGAAAATCAGATTGCACACCTTAGTTTCTAAATTCATAGATGTTGCCATCTCCCTTATGTCATTACTAAGTGTATAGCTCTCTTCCGCATGCTTTTGTAGTCTTGTCTGTATTACACATGCATATGCTTAAATTATTTTGCAAATATGGAATTGAGACACTTTGTCTTCTGTACTAAACTGGGGTGTCTTTCATGTAACGATTAGCCTTAATTTTGCTGTCTAGCAATGAGGGTTTAATCGGAATAGCATTAACAAATTATTTGTATCACAGGGATGCTTCTTTAGCTTGTGTTTGGAGGTGAAGTGCACAAAATGGGCGTGACATTATGTAATGAAGTTGAAAGAAAAAATGGAGTGGCAGATTTGTCTTCATATAAAGTGTCATCAGGTTTGGTGAAGATTTGAATTGTAAGCATGGCTGTCAAGAGGGCTATGGTGAGAGATTTAACAGCAGACCTTTTCTCATTAGTTGTGTGCCATTATGAGCCCCTGTCTTATTCTTTTTCTTCCAGAATTTTGCATCCTAATCTGCATCTTTAAATGATGTGCTGTCCGTTGGTGCTTATGACAGTCAGAACAGCCACACCGCTCCTGAGAAACCAAGATTTTGGTTACATACATTAGTTTCATACTGGATTAGCCCTCTGAACAAAGGTAACATGAAAGGAGCATCTTTGAAAGATAGGACAATGGGGAAACAGCCTTTCAAAACCATCTAGTCTAGTTCTTGTGTGTGAAGCCTCAGTGAACAGCTTTTTGCTAGTGGATACTGGTTATTGATTGATAGTATCTGCCTTCTTCAGGCTTGTGGATTCCAACTGGAGGACTTCGGCTCAAAATCCGAGATCTATTTGAATTATTGTCCAAGAAGGGTTTGTAGCACTGCAGATACTATACCTGAGTTCTTTCCTTTCAATACAGGTTTAATTTTTGTCTTGTACTACTTCTTTGATGTTGTCTAATGTTAATCTTCAGTTACATTTACTTGGTTTTGTTAGAATACTTCACAGTGTAATGGGAGATCATATATTTAAGCCAAGTCTTTGCTGCTGGTGAAGATCTCTGGATAGAGGGCCCTGGCTAGAGCCTGATTTCTCACCTTGTGTTTCCACTCCTGTTGATGCTGGCAGTGCCAGGCCTGTGGAAGACACAACCCTTTCTCTTGAATTCCACCCCAGCCTTCTCTGGGCTGACACTGTCCAGCACTGGTCCTTTCAGTCTTCATTAATTTAAAACACTGTGGCAGGCTATAGAACAACTCATGAAATTGGCTTGTTGACGCCTTTAATTGTAGTATAAAGGCTGTTAGTGGTCTGTGGCTCCGTAGCCTTTAAAAACAAGTAAATATGCTGATAATTACCTGATTTTTTTTTTTCCCTGATGCTTTGAATCAATGGCTAAAAACTGAATTCAGGATGAGCTAATAGATTTTAGAATATATTTGTGTGGGATTGTTAGCACCTGGTCTTGGAAGTGCCTTGTCTTGTGCTGTGAGAGATCTTTTGAATGAGAAGGTGGAAGAAATGGCAATATAAATGCTGTGCTGACTACAAGAGTTTGAAAAGTTTTCACTGTGGCATCAGTGTCAATTTTTATCCAAGGCAGGAGCATGTCCTTGCACTTGTGCAGTCATCACCATGCCAAGCTTATCCCATCCTGTTTTCAGAAGAGTTTCAAGTCTGATTATTTACTTCTCGTTGAAATGTGGAACATATGACCTCTCCCTGCAGTTCTGGAAGTTAGGGGGCAGATCTGGGTGTCTTGAAGCTTCACATCCCCTCTTCTTACTCCTTTACTGTTGAAGCTTCTGTGAGCTGTTCTTAAATCAAGCACTGCTCTACTGCCTTCGGAATGTTTAAAACTGTGTTCTCTCCTTCCTTTCCTTAAAAAGTTATACTGACATCTTTTGCCTAAAATAACTTCTATCACCTCCTTAAAATGGTTTAATGGGAGCAGAGCACATGCGCCTGCTTCCCTCAGTGCCGTTGCAGCACGATTCTGGGCTTCCCCCTGTACTTGGAGATGCTAAATCTGGAACACGTTTCCTATTTATTCCATTTGTGTTTGGTTTTTTTTTACTGGTGTATTCCTTCTGCTAGGTGCTGGTTTCTGGCGGGGAGTAGGGAGGGCTTCCTCCTGCAGCGCTTGAGCCTAGAGCGAGCGGTACGGGACCCGACTCCGGGCATTAGCCCGGCCTGGTGTCAAGTACCGGGCTATGTTTGACAGCGGCGGGCGGGAGCCGCCGCCTGTTGTGTCTGGCCGGTGAGCGATGGGCCAGCGCGGGTGGCTCCTAGGCCTGTCGTTCGGCGGGCAGGGGCGGGCGGCGGGGACGGGCGCGGGGCGGGCCGGGCTCCCGGGATTGGCCGCCCGGGGCGGGTCTCGGCCCCTCGACGGCGGCGCGGGGCGGCCCTCGCCGCGCTCACACTCAGCCCCTCACACCCGGCGGTGCTGAGGGAAGGCAGAGCCGCCTCCGGCACCATGAGCACCGGCATGCGGTACAAGAGCAAGCTGGGCAACCCAGGTGAGGCGGCGGGGACGTGCGGCCGCCCCGCTCCGGCCCGCCGCATCCCTCACGCCTCACTCTCTCTTCTTTTCTCTCCCCGCTGCCGGCTACCTCCGCGGGCATCCCGCCCTCGCCGACCCGCCCTGCAGAGGAGAAGCAGGTAGGTGGGCTACCGCTCCCCCGGCGGGCCCGGCCCTGCTCACCTGGAGCTCTCCCGGGGTGATGCTGCCGTGGCCGGCGTGCCGCTACCTGGGCACAGCGGCGTTTCGGCCGTGCTGGCCCTTCTCTGGCTGGATTTAGCCGCGAAATCGGCGGTTTGCCGGCCTCATCTCCCTGGGCTTTGGGTTGGGTTCCGCTTTTTTTTTTTTTTTCGATGCGTTTGGGTGTGTCGGGTAGGACTGGATGGAGAAAGGCAGAGGAGGGGCTGGCAAAGGCTTTGCAGTATTGGGAGCACGTCTGCCCATCGCGCCCTGCCCTCCGCAGCACGGATGCACAGGCACAGCCCTAGTCCTGCCAGTCGCCACTCCTTGCTGGTGTGGCAGATCACCACCTCGCAGGCGGCCAGGACTTGGGCGTCAGGGAACATCTGTTCTGCTTTGCAAAGCAAATAGCTATTTGGAGACATGCCTTTGAGTCCTGGAGAGAGGAGATGGGGGTGTGGTGAAATCGGATGACATGGATGAGGCTTTTTTGTTCACTATGTGGTATTTATAGGGATTTCAGGTGTTTGACAGGAAGAGGGATCCTTCTCTGCTGAGCTTTAATGCCTAGGTAGGGGGTTATCAGCAGAGTCCCATGTGTTCTTTAGCAGTCATCATCATGTGGGCAGTATCTGCTGTGTATGGAAGAGCGAAGAGCTTTTCTGTCTCACAAAGGCGAGTATGGAGACAATGGTTAACATAACAGAGCGGTGCAGTGGGTCTCTGCAGAAGTCCACCCATTCCCAGCCTGGCTTGCACTTGCCTTGCTTTTCCAGTCTTGCTCTGAGACTGTAATTGCACATGCAGCAAACGCTGTAACTGCTGAGACAGTGGCACTGCAGGAGATGTTTCCCTATACAGTGCTGACCTGGACACTGTGAAAAGACACCTGTGATTTTTTTTTGTGAGCTGTTGATTGCAGTGGAACAAAGTAAATCCAGAAATAACAGCTACTTAGAGTTTTGCTAGAATTTTGTAGTTATTCTTGAGTATTGCTGTTGATTCTTGTTTTATTTCTGGGGGAAACCAGTCCAGAAGATGTTCTGCAATTGTAGAAGATTCAGTGTAAGCTGTGAACTGGAGAGGAGCTTTGTGACCCCCAAGAACCATGCTGTTGTTTAGTTCACTTGCTTTTAAATAGAGAGGGAACGAGGTTATATATAAGGCTCATTTTTGCTTGGTCCCCAGGGGAAGAATCAAGGTAGAGATCAGAGTTGTAGATATGATCATAATTCCTGAAGGCCCTTGTCATGCTGCATAGGCAAGAGCAGCCAAGGCAGAAGTCTGTACCCCAGTGACTTTTGTCTGCAGGAGGGTGCAGTGTTCTGCTGGGACAAAGGAAGCCTTTCCTCCAGTGCCCAGGTGTGTGCACGGATCCGCGTGTCTTGTGCTGAGTGTTGAGTGGGTCTTGCATGACAGAGCATGGTTCACTGTGAATTTGTGCCAGCCCTGTTATTTGTGGATGGTGGAGGGAAACCAAGCCATGAATACAAAGCAATCTGTTAAAATTCAAGTCAATGTACAAAAGCCCAAATGATCTTTATTTAGCATCCTTTGTGATGAGGAATTTTCTTCCTCTGCTGCTTTGTTCCAATCCACTCACACCTGGCAGCAGGTACCAATCTAAATGTTTACTAAAGCTGTGATCCTTGCCTTTTCAAAATTTATTATAAAAAGCTATTTTTAAAAATATAAATACTTAGGAAATTAAATGAGCTCCTGAGAGGGCAGTACAATAGGCTGCATGTAAGTAGGGTAGCCTTCAGTAAAATCTTAATTATGATGACTTATTGAGTGAAAAAAAAACCCAGAAGAATGTGGTGTCACACGACGTGTCTTCATCTTCCCTCATAGTGTAACCAGGGCTGATGCATTGTCTGGTTCCAGTCGACTCTGAATTGTAGCTTGGATCCCTAATTGCTACCATTTATGAAGAAAAAATGATGATAAATTCTCCACCTCACTGATTTCCAAGGAAGAACCTCTTGTTTGGTCTATTAGGCATGGAGCACACGTGCCGCTGAAGTCAGTGGAGGTTTGATACTGGTCTCTTGTGCATCCAGTTTTCCAAGAGGAAGGGTTGTGGTTTAAGACCAGGACTGCATGGGAATCAGTTTCTGTTCTGAAGCTCTGCAGCAGCCTGGTGACACCAAACTCCTCAGTCTCTCTGTAGCTCAGTTCAGTACCTCTATCCAGGTTTCTCCAGGAATTTATATGCCACTGAAGCGCTGAGAGGGATTCGGGTGGTGAGGTAATGACTGGTGTCCCACGTGCAGAAAAGCAGGTCTCCTGTAAGGGAAACCTAGCAATTTGTCAAGAGTGTTGACTTGAGAACCAAACAGGGCAAGTGCAGTGGATGGACATTCTGCCAACGCCTGAGGTGTTGCTGAGGGAGGAGTACAGGTGAAACCTCCCAAATACCTGGTTAAACTGGAGTGTCCTGGCACACTCCTGCAGAACATGCCTGCTAGCTTGTGTTGTTGGCTTGTGTTTGTGTGAGGTGTTATTTTGCCCTGGCTCTGAAGCTGACTCCTGCTCATTCAGGTCCCTGTCTCTAATGTTGTTTGAAGTCATTGTTTCTTTTTAAATCAGAAGGATGGGAACCTCTCCTTCCCAAGCTGATTTCTCCCCACCCCATCCACTTGCAAGGTTGTTTGGGTGTGGGAGCAGAGACTATCTGGTGGATCCAGTTCTTTCAGTGGGTTTGAAATTACAGGGCTGTGCCTTTTGCATTTGGCTTGGTCCTTTTTTTCTACTTCAGCATATTTTGAAGTGGTCAGCATATAGGTAAAATACATGTGTAGGGGATACCATGTAGAGAGAAGATGCTGTGCAATAGGTAGTTTGACTGGAGGAATGGTTTCAGTGCAAGTCATTTTAAGGCATTGAGAACTCTTGATTCATTGCCTTCGTGTTTCAGTTGTTGACAATCTCAGGTTTATATCTTAAAAACTTATATTCAAACTCCTTTGCTTTTTTCTTAAAAAAATATGGAGAGAGTTCCATCATTCTTGGAACAGTAGATATTACAACAGCAGAGATGTCTTCTATCTAAAACAGCAACTGTGCCAACAAAGAGCATCATTTTAAGGTCAGCTGTCGACCCTAGCCTCACCTACTAGAGGACACTGGCTGATGGAAGTCTCCCAATTCCTTGTGACTGAGTGCTGAACTGCCCTTTCTCTACTGTGCTTATGAAGAGGAAAGACCAGGTGGGCTTAAAAGAAAGTGTACTCCCTGAAAAAGAGACACTCTGCATAGCACAGAGATAAGCAAGATACTTGTAGATAATGCCCTTGACACACTGAGGACAACTCCAGTGGAGCCAGGCACTGATGACAAAGAGCAGGTTAGGAGGGAGGAGTGGTGATTCCTGTGTCTTGAGCTGGTTGATGATGACCTTAAAGCGACCTTCAGTTTCTGTGTAGGTACCTATGTGGTGAAAATTGATTAGCTGAGTTCTGTGAAACACATAGTGAGAAGTATCACATGAGTGGTGAGTTCCCTTGTGCAGCAATTGTACTACAATGACCAGAAGCAGATCTTGGTCATTAGAGAGCCCCGTCAGAGTCTGGAGGATTCCTATCTGCACTATGTTTGTGGCATTGTCATCTTTCACCTAAGTGCCTTTTTGTGCAACAATGGCTCTTGTAATCTTGTGGCTGGAGGAAAGTTCTGCTTGCTTGTGCAGGAAAGCATGGAAGCTGGGAGGCCAGCAGAGCACCACTGACTTTTTTCATTTTCTCAGATTTAAATCAGCTATTTTCTAGTTTTGGTTCTTTGAATCACTGGGAGTGGCAGTATGGTTCTGTGTTCCTGGGCTGTCTGTCATGCTCTATATCAGTGCAGACCTGGTGGTTGTGGTGGGGATTCTTGTGCTCGGGGAAAGCAAAGCAATGTTTGCAGCTGGCAAGTGGCTATTGCACCACAGCTGGATAGTCTCTCACTGTGTCATGAACTGCCCTGGGTGAGGCTGTTTCTGTTTGACTCCCCATCTTAATGTCTCTTCCAACCTCTCTGTTTTCCAATCCTGGTTTTGCATCCTGGCTAGCAAGATGCCTGCCAGAAAGGCAGTAGCAAATTAGTCACAGAATCTGGAGGTAAACACTGGAAACACTTTTAAAGCAGCACATCTCTGCTTGTTTTTCTGATGTCCTGGTGTATCTTGGCCAGACATAACACAGGAGTGGAAGCTTTTACTTCTCTGTAAAAAGCCTTATGTAGTTCAGTAATTTTTTTTGGCCTATTTCAAAAGACAACATTGGTCCCTTGCCCTCCAAACTGGGCAAAGAGTCAGTGCTCAAAACAGTGTGTCTGGAGCAGGGTGGGACTGCAGCAGGTCAGGGGGTTCAGCCCTGCCTGTCCTTTCACTGTGCATCTGTCTAAACAGTTCTACTGCAGGAGGCCTCTGTGTTGCACAGATGAGCTATTCTGGTCCAGGGAGGGAAGTCCATCCTGGACACTTCTTTCTTGTGTTTTTTTTTTTTTTTTTCCTTCTTTTTCTGCTTGGCTTCTTGAAAAAGAGCTCTAAAAAGAGGTCAGTACATAGACTGCATGGTGAAACAGAACTATTGGAGAGCTGGGCACAGAACCTGCCTCCTGCTGCTGCTGGTGTCTCTCTTCAATTATTTATGCTCCAGATGGATGAAATGGTTGTTAGTGCAGGGCAGGGGAGAGGTTCAGCCCTCTCAGTGCAAGTAGCAAACTGCAGTTTATGAAAAGAAGAACTGTTTCCTGCACAGGGATTTTTCTCTCTTGAATTTCCACAAACTTGTGTGAGTCCAAAACTGCTGCTCTCATGTGAATTGCACAGGACTGGTTTGGGCACGTTAGCCAGATGTGTGACAGATGTTGCAGCTTCATCCTTGCTGGTGCTTATGTAGGAACAACACTCATTTAACTCCAGGAGATGCTTGTGACACTTGCTCAGCTGCTGGGTCACAGCCTGCTGGGGCATTACAAAAGGCAGCTCACAACTGTAGAGGTGAAAACATTGCTGCCATCTGAATGAAGGGAGAAATCCAGTCCCTGGACACTTTTAGTCACCAAAGTCAAAGAGTCTCTTACAACTGCTTAACACCATCAAAAATGGTACTGACCTCACACTGATACCATTCTTCATTTGATTTTTCTGGCAATAATTACAATACGACAGTTCATTGTTAAAGTTTAGGAAAGGCAAGTCCTCCACAGCTGGTGGAGTTCAGTATCTTCTGGAGCCCACACTTCCCACCCTCAGTTTCAGTCCACATTGCTATTCATTAAATACTCAAAAAAATGGACAATCTAGCAGAGATTCTACCTTCAGCTAGCTTGCTGTTTGCTGTGCCAAGGTAGGTTATGTCCTTGCTGCTTTAGATCTTTGCCAAATTAGTTTTAAATGCTTAATCCAAGAGTTTTCCCTAGCACCCGTTGCCCACAGCTGTGGCTCCTATAGCCATACCGCAGCTACTGCTCCTATGTGCTGGAACCAAGCCTGGAGAGCTCTGCTTCATCTTTAATGCTTCAAGCACTTGTTGAGATATCTCTTGGCTAATCCAAGAGGGCTTCTCTCCTGTTGTTTCTCTTCCAGTTCAAGTAGCTTGACTGGAGGGCACCTTCTTTGCTTACCTGTAGAGGTTTCTTGCCTGCCCAACACTTAAGACGTTGTCCCCTTCTTGCCAAAGGCAGAGATTTCCCAGAGACAGCCAAACCACACAGAATAATCCTCTAATACTCATGAAAGAAACATGTGGTATGTCTAAAACATTGGGTGACTCAGATTTTTGTGAAGTGTATGCAAGTTGTTTTCATGGCATACTGGAATAATTCCTAATGGGCTGGATTTTGTCTGTGTGTGTGTCTACAGTGTGGTTAGCCTCCAAGCACAGGAAAAAATGCCTGCTCTTAGACATTCCTTTTCTCCCAGAGAATTATCCCTGGAGCTGTGAAGAGGTTTGCAGTCATCTTTTTCTCACAAGAGAATTCAGGAGCTGAATTTGTGCGTGGTGCACCAGAAAAGCTGGGATCAGACCCCAGAACATGTGTTCCTCATCAGCATGTGTGCTGCTGTTCACCACTCATTATCTCAGAGATATGGGTTGCCATGAACAGTGGAAGGTGGCACTGAGTGTGCCAAGAGGAAGGTTTGTATATGCAGTGCTACCCCAGGGGCTGGGCTGCAGGGACTGAGATCTTCTGTCACTCCTGACTCCAGAGTCCTTTCTGTTTTGAGGGATGAGTGGGTTAATACTCTTCATTCCTTCTCTCTCCTATATTTCCAGTACATTAATTGCAATCTATGACACCCTGCTAACATTCAGCTCTAGACTGCTGTGCCTTCCTTCAGTCTGTCACTCCCAGCCCTTGGCCATGTGGCCATTATTCCAGCAGTGTCACAGCAGCCACATGCTGGAAGTGGCTGGGAGGAGCACACCGGAGGACTACAGGGACTGGCTTGCTGGTGAGCAAAGCTTGGCTGAGCGTTGGCCAGGAGCTGAAGAGGAAGTGAAACCCTGCACAAGCATCTGCAAGGGTGCAGTGCCAAGAAAGGGAGGAGAATCGTTTAGTTTCTGGCTTTAGTACAACTGTCGACTCCTGAAGTCAAAATTAAAAAAGAGAAGTTGAGCCTGAAGTTCAGCTCTAGAGGAGGGATGTAGCCCTGCTGTGTAGGGCAGCACAGGCAGGGCAAGGGTGTCAAGATGTCACAAACCTCCTGGATAAAGCTGTGCAGCTTTCAGATTGCATCACCCATGTGGTGAGGGCTAGGGGAGGCTCAGGGCAAACATTCAAGCAGTGCAGCATGCTGGACTAGCTCAGGACTCTGGGGGATCTCAGCCAGTGCAGTGTCTAGATCGGTCAGAATGGGAAGCTGTTAACTGAATTTCAGCTTTTCACTTCACTCTTAAATTTGAGCCTTCTTTTTGCACAGCTGACAGCAGTAAGTGCAGGTGCCAGGACAGAAGTGCTCACCCTGCAGGCAGCTGATGGGGAGAGAGGGGCAGCACAGTGGCTGACCTGTTCCTGTGTGCCAGAATGGTGACTCTGCTGTGGGACTGCTCAGAGCCAAGGAGCAGGAGAGCTGAGGTCCTTCCCTTGCCAGCTTTGTTCAGCTCAGCTCTTTGCTCTTCCTGGGAACTTTGGGAGTGCCCTGTTTATTTTGAAGCTTGTTATCGAGCGTGTCCAGGGTGTGTGTATGGAGCTGGGATGGCCTGTCTCTGCCTGACCCCACCCGGGGCAGCTGGTGCTGTTCTCCCAGAATGACTCCTGGCAGGAGAACAGGGAGCTGGGAGTGAAGGCTGAGCAAGTAAACTACAGCTAGCTCCTGGAGACTGGCTGTGAGGAGCAAGCCCATCCCACTGACCTATGGACATTCTCATTGCAGAAGCAAGGGAGGGGGAAAAAAAGATCCACACACATCTTGTGGGAAAAGAGGCTCCAAGGGCTTAGCATCTTTCTTGTGCCTTCTGTGAGGCGAAGCCCCTGGTAGTGCAGATGTGTTTTGGGCTCCTGTGACTGTTTAATTTTTTCATTGTGGACCCCTGGTGTTTGGAGCTGCAAACACACAGGAGAGCACAGGCCAGACTTTCTGCTGCTTTACTTTGTATTGCAGTTATTTTTTTAAGATCACTTCTCAAGCAAGTCACTTCACTTTCAGCCTTTTGCAGTGTCTCCTGGCTATTTCCTCAGTGTAGGAACTCTTCTAATCCTGCCTGCTGCACTGAGTTTGTTCTTGCTGTGAAGTCTCCATTAATGTTCAGGTGAAACATGAATCACAAAGGCATCTGCTATCTACTTGCCCTGCATACATGGTCCCTTCAGCTGTGGGTTCTTTTGAGTTTAAAGCTCTCCTGAGTCTCTGCATTGGGTATTAAGTGATATGAAGTCCTGGAAATGTAGATAAGCAGTATTGGAAATGCCCATCCAGACCAATAGTAATTTTCCTCTGCTCAAGGCCTGCCATAAAAAATGTCGGTCAGGTTTATGGCTTTTAGTATCCTATAAATTCTCAGAGGTTGCTGCTGCTCAGAGGAGCTGGTGCCAGCTGGGATCAGACAGTAATAGAAGAAGCATCACAGCCTTCAGGAGCCAGTGTTTGCCCTGTTTTGTAGGCAGTGGGCTGAATCAAAGCAGCAGCGATTAAACTTCAAGTGATGTGGCTGGCCTGCATCAAAGCCTTGCTGCTGTGGCTGCACAGTGCTGAGATGAGCAAAAGTGTGTCACCAGGACAGCACAAGAGATGCTCTCCAAGATGATCTCTCATCTCCCACTGCTTGTGCTTACAGTCCTGACACTGGAGATGGTTTCTGCAACATAGCAGGAAGAGTGCTCTGGAGCTGGAGCTCACAGCAGGGCAGCTGCTGGTGTCTCACTCCCAAGACTGGCATCTTTGTTCTTCATGTGCAAAGAGCTCTCCTCCTGTGAAAGGAGCCCTTGCCAGAGCCTGTATTTACAGGGAAGGTGGCTATCAGAGGACAGTTATTTAGCAGAACTTGGTGCTTTTACTGGGCTGTTAATCCAGGCACGTGCTTGGGAAGGACTCTAGGTCCACTGAGCAGCACAGCACTCTGGATGTGCTCTGGGCTGCAGGCGGCCCTGGGGCTGACGCTTGAGAAGCTCAGACCAGGCCCACATTGCTGAGCAGGTTAGAAGCGTGTTTTCTGTGTACACTCCAGTGCTGTCACACCCATCTGCTTGGGATCCTCCTAACCATCACCATGCAGCAGGTGTGTCCTCTTGTCACTTGAATAGGCCTCATCTACCCTCCCCTGCCCTGCCACACTTAGCTCACCAGCTTCATGGCATTCAACTTCACAGCAGTTTAAATAAACCAGAGGGGACTGGATGCAGCCCAGCCTTCCTTCTCCTCAGTGCCCGCTCTGTTCAGCCTGCTGATGCTGGAACAGAGGCTGCATGCCATCTCATAGCTGTGTGATGGCTTTATTTCCAGCAGCTCTCATTAATGCCAGTGAAAGCCTTTCTGTCTGAGGTGGTTGGGGCTGGTCCTTAGCAGCTGCTCAGAGGTTCCAGCCAGTGCCAGGCGTTTTACTGTCTGGTTTGAATGGCCATTGTCATCTGATCATCTCCCTGCTCCTCCTATGGTGCCACTGTCATGGGCAGGTGTCAGGCAATAGCAGAATTGTTCTCTTGGTAAACAAGTGATGGTGTGATTGGAGCTGCCTATCGTGTAGCAGCAGTGCAGTGTGCATGGGGTTGCTAATGAGGATGTCTTGGGGCTCATTAGTCTGAACACCTAGCAAACCCTCTTGTGTTTCTGTGAAGAATGTGCAGCTTGCACTTGTGTGTTTGGTACTGAAGTGTGGCCCTGCAAGTAGAGCCCACAGCAGAGATGTGTGCTTTTGGAGGACTCAGCCATCCCACTATCCCACGCTCCCATCTATCAGGACATCAATGACAGTGGATGTCTGGGAAATGTCTGCATGAGACCCTTGCTCATGCTCCCTCAGAGACCCTGCATAGGGCTGAGGACTGAGCTAATTTGTGACCCCAGTGAATCTGTGTATATTAGGCACCTAGAGCTTCTCCCTTAGGGCTTTTCCCTCATGACAAATAACTATTTTTCATTCTTATTTTTCAAAAATTAAAATAATTAGGACATCCACCCACCTCTTGGCTGGCATGATGCAGTAATAGGCCAGCATGTGTTTTCTCCAACAGAGAAAAGCAGATCCTGCTTTGTATTTGTAAGGCAAGGGCTTATAAATGAGCCTTATGGCAGAATCACATCAGGAAGCAGTCCCATCAACACGTCTTAAAGCTGGGCCTGACATTGTTGATTTGATCATGTAGAGTGGGAGGTGTGCAGCTTAGGGAGCAAGTTTCTTCTGGACATAATATCAGACTTCCTCTATCCTTCCCCTGTCCCTCAGCACTGGAGATTAGAAATCCTCACATTACAGATTTTTTTTTTTCCTCTTCTTACTCCCTTGAGACCTGAGACAAGAAGGGAAAGAACTTGACTTCATGTAGTCTGAGGGCACATGAAGCTACTCTGAGCAGCACGGACAGCCACGCTGGGGACAGAGCTATGTCTGTGAGTTAAGCTGGGGCTTGGCTGAGTCTGGCCAGTACCGTGTGACATTGAGCATGTCTGTGAGGGGGTGGTGTGTTGTGCCAGGCCTGCAAGAGACAGTGGGGTTAGATCCACAGCAAAACAAGACTAGGGAATAAATCCCAGAAAATAAATCCCAAGAGGTTGTTGTTAGGCCTTGCAGCCCAGGCTAGGAGCCCACCAAAAAATCCCTTTCCATTCTGTATGTGACATTGGCTCCGGGAGTTGCTTGGAGGTCTGCTGGATATCCTTGGATTTTAAAAAATTATAAAGCCAACCTCATGCTGTGCTACAGGTCCCTAGGGCTATTCATGGTTATCTAATCTGATTTTGTACCCTGTTCTCCTTAAAGGACTGTGAATGACAAGTTACTCTTGGCCTGCTGTGGCTGTCACTTGAGCTGACATTGCATGGCAGTGCTGGCTCCCCACTAACCTATTGACCGATCCGTGTGTTCCTCGCCCTGCCTCACTCTTCTGTCTTACCTATGTGGCTGTTTCCTTTGGGCTGCCTTGTAGAAAGCCACTGTCTAGTAAATGCAATCTTTCCACTCCATTGCTTCCAAGTTCTTTCTACCACAGAGCATTGCTGTGCCTTGTGTATCCAACAGCCACAGAGTTTACAGTCAAATGAATTTCTGTCTTGTCTAATATCCTCTTTACCCCAGTTTTGCTGCTCTGACTTCCAGAAATCCATTGCAGTCATTTCAAAGGTGACATTTGCATGAACTCTGCTCTTCCAGTACTTTCTGTGTTAATGTCTCTGATCTTACATCTCATGCACCTCACAGTGTTTGTTATTTTGAGGTGGAGCTCAGAAAGAAAGAGGTGAAATCAGCAATACCACTAAAAAATCTGCAAGGAGTTGATCATTATGTGTTGCTTTAGGTCAGCACTGTATCAATGAGTCATCGTTAGCAGTTTGCTACAGAGCAAGAAGAGATGAATTGATAACGCTGATTGGATAAACTTTATAATGGAAAATAAGACTGAAATAGCAGCAAGACCAGTGTCACAGCTGTGTTATCTTCAAAGAAGAGATATTGTTAAGAACTCTTCAGTGTGATTGGGCTGTATCCCCAACCTTCTGTGGGTTGCTAACCTCTCATGATTGCTTTCTCACTCAATTTTTCAGGGGACAAGTTATTTTAAGGTAGGAAGGATTTTAGGAGGAGTGGCACAATACTGTTTAGAATGTGTCCTTTAATGATCCTCTGCAGAGTTTAGGGCTTTGGTCCTGTCTCCTTGCCACTGTTCTCCCCCCACCATCACTCTATCTGATTGAAGTTGCTGTGTAGCAAGAGCTCTTGCCATCTCCCATGAGCAGGCTGCTGCAGAGGAATTTACACACCTGGTGCCAGGCTTAGAGTTGCCTTTCATGTGCTGTGGTCCACGGATTAGGTCCAGGAAAAGGGTTGGTGAAGGAAAATACTGCAGGAGGTAGGTGCCAGGCTCCTCTGAATGGCCCTTTCATCTTTGTCTCAAAAAATGAGTAAAAGCTGTAGCTCTGTGAAAATGGCTTTGAAAGAACATCTGCATTGACTGGGCTCCCTGCAGTTTTGGGGTGGGTGCTTTCACCTTTAAAATCTAACTCTTCAGGCTCTTTCATGAGCAGTGAAATAGGATCTGCTCCCAGGGGGACAGTTTATATAGCTAAATCTAAGCACTACTGGAAAAGGAAAAGAAAATCTTTGTCATCTCCAGCTCTGCCAGGGCACTGATGTCCTTATGCCTGTGGAATTTCTTTTGCAGAGAAGAAGCCTGGTTTGCCTGAGAAGAGAGGTTTCTCTTTAATTAGGTTATTCTCTGTTGCTTCTAATATACTAAATGATTTCACAGCATCTCTCCCTTGTCCTCACATCTTGCTATCCAGAATATTCAACAGTCCTTCCATGGATCTTTCCAGCCTATAGTTTTGGAAATACAGGGTATGGTTTTGGATGTTTACCTGTATCTTATCTAAGAGTTCCTCAAAGACAGTATGGCCTGGTTTTTTTATTAAGCTACCCTGGATGAAGCCTTTGCTTTCAGTCTGGATGGCTTTTATGTGGATATTGAGCAATTCAAACCCACAAACCAACAAAACGTAAACCCAGCAACATCTCTGAAAACTCTGTGGGAGCATTAGTGCATGCCTGTGCTCACTTGCATGACTGTTCATGTGGGGCTGTTGGGACACAGAATGGTTGCCCATGCCTGCATGCAAGGAGAAGCTGTGTACTGGACAAGTGTGAAGTGTAGAGGGGGGAGGGTTTGAGACAGGGAATGTGGCTCGGAGCTCTCCAGGGTGTCTGGGTGCAGAGCACAACCCTTCCTGAATGCCTTCCCTCTCCTGATCCTGGAGGGCTTGGCAGGCATCACTGGCCCAGCTAGGGCTGGCAGGGTGTTGGTAGTGAAGTTCTCCACACTGCTGTTTTTGAGGTGGCAGAGCTGAAGCCCAGGATGCAACAGCTCTGTTTGGAGGCATTTCTGTCTGGAGGCTGTGCTTTTTAGGAAGGATAGACAACAGCTACTTTGATGAAGGAGTGGTTCCACTCCTCTGTGAGTCAGTCATGCCACATCTGAAGCTTTCCAGAGGTGTTTGAGCCTCAGGAATCCCCTTAGCCCAGATGTTCAACTTCAGACCTGTTCTTTCCATGCAGTGGTTGGTGTTTCTCAGGGGGACAGGTGAAGCACACCCTGCTCAGCTCATCACTGTTGGGAGCTCACAGACACCGTACTCTAAGAGGTTTGTGGCTCATCTCCCTGACAAGGCAATCTGTCTGCTGGATGTTTGCTTCCCCACCAGGACCTCACTATGCCACTTCTGGTAGCATATTACCAACTTACAAATGTGAAGACAGAATTAGCAGAAAGAAGCTGGTAAGCTGGGAAAGCAGCCAGGTAGCAACAGCCTCCTAGTTCCTGTACTGAAACCTCTCTATGCTGCAGCATACTTATTCCTAGTCTGTGCTGAAGAGGAGCCACCTGTACAGCTCAGATCTGTGTCAGGACTTGAGAGGTTCCTTTCTCTGCTGTCCACTGCTTCTAGAAGGTCTGAAACTCACAGAAGAAAGCTCTTGCTTTCATTGTGTTTTTAGCTGGTTGGTATGCAGGGCCTCTGGAAAGTGGCTGAGGAGCAAAGTGCTCTCTGGAAAGAGTCACACTGTACTGCTCCCACTGTCAGCCCCAGAGGTGTTGTGTGATCCAGAGGAACTACCACAGGATCCTGAATTCCAGTTCTCTGTCTGCTTGAAGAAAGTCCTAGAAACATGCAGCATGTGATCCATAGCTGCTCACTAGAGCACACTCTGCCCCTTGCTTCTCTCTCTCTGTTGCATTTGCTGTAGCTCTCATTACTCATGGTGTTGTGCCCTGTGTTGTTTTGGCCACTTGCTGCTGTGGCACGTGTGAGGCCACGGCCCTGTGCATGGGCTGCAGTTGAGCTGAATCCAAACAGCACATGGGTCACAGCAGCTGTATTTGCTGCCAAAGTGACCCCATCCAATCACTGCCATTGCAGTGAGGTGGGAAGTTCTGGAAGAGACCCACAAAACCTCAGTGCCTTCCTGTGCAGAGCAAACTCAAGGGTGAGAGGAAAGAAACATGACCATCAAGGAGGGAACTGTGGGAGAGTGATGTGTCTTGGCTGTTACTGCTTGGGGCACTGTTGGATACTGTGGTCAGTTTAGAGCTTCCAAGAAAGAAGCCCTGATTCATCTGTGGTCTGTGTGTTTTTAAAATGATGCCACTAAACTGTCAGTCTGGTTTCTCTTGGCCAAGTGTGACCATTGCTTTTTTCCTTAAGACTCCTCTGTGCTGCTGATTTGAATTTCCATCCTCCTTGCTCAGCCTGGTGCCTCAGGCAGTGGGTTAAATACTGCCTGATCCAGGTGGGAGAACTCACCTTGGCCAGTGTGGCCACCTGAGCAGTGGAAAACGAGGCTGTGCTGAAGAGGCCACAGCATTGTGATGTTGGTGCTCAGTGCTGCATGAATAGGTCCAGTTGCCATTGCAAACCATTTCCAGCACTATGTGTGTGGGCAGAAAGAATTGGGCTCCTGCAGTGCAGGCATCTGAAGGCCAGTAGCTGGAGCTGGGCATAAGGGGAAGTGGTGTGGCTGAAGTAGCCTGACAGCACCAAGCTGTGATTTCTCCCCATGGCTCTGCTTGGATGGATTCAAGGAGCTGTGGTTTGAGGGTAGTTCAGCTTGGGCCATACCCTGCTATTAGCTGCAAGCAGTTCCTGCCAGGTTTGTTCTGGCAAGGGCAGGAGGGGGAGTGGAGGGTTTGGATGGCAGGCAACTGGGAGGCAGAGGTTAATGTAGTGTTGAGCTCTTAATGGGGAACATGCTCCATTGATTTGGGTATCCCTCCCCACCCATCCCACACTTTTTAATCTGTGGAAGAGTCTTGAGAGCAACTTAAGAACAGAAGTGATTGCAGACTGGGGATGACCTCATCTGTCTCCAGCTCTGAGGTGGAGCAGCATCTGGAGCCGTGGCCACAGCTTACGCCACACTTTGAATGATGCAGACGAGGGGCTGAGGCTCCAGGGAGCCCTTGCTTCCTATGCTCTTGGCACCTACAGGGTAGGATCTCACTCCAAGGCCTCCTGCAGTCTGACAGTCCCCTGAGTGTGGGTAGTAGAAAGACAGCTCCAGCCCTAGAAGAGTGCCTGCTGGGATCTTTGTATCTGAGGGCCCTGTGGATCAGTGGAAAAGGTGATCAGAGCCCTCTAGAGGCTTTGCATTCCGGGAGTGAAGATATCAGTGTGAGTGCTGAGGAGCTGGAGTGTGGTGTGGAAGGCAGCTGGGCTGTCAGCTTCAGGTCCCAGGCAGTGGCAGGGACCTTGGAAGACCGGAAGCAGCCACACTGCTTGCAGAAACTACCAGAGATTTCTCTTTTCTGACATGGCAAAGGGCCCTTCTTCCTGCTTCCTTGATGTCTGCTGCTTTAAAATGGCCAAGATTTTTCTCTTGCAGAGTTGGAGCCTGGAGTCCTTGGACTCTGCTGGCATCCAGCAAGCCCAGATCCACCCTGGCTTCGGGAGCTGCTGAGCCAGGCACAGCTCTGGACTTCAGTAAATGCCTGTGTGCTCCAGTAAGGACAGCCTCCAAGCTGTGTGGGGGAGTCCAGCCACTTCCCCTTCAGCCCAGTTCTGTCCTGGCTCAAGCTCAAGCTGAAGAGATGCTGAGCTGTTGGGCTATGGGTGGGAAAATAAAAGCAGTCTTTTCTCATGTCCCTGTGGCTGTGTGGCTGTAGAGGAAACTCCCTGTAGCTGGGTAGACAGTTTAGGAGGGGAATAAGTTCACTGGAGGAATTTGCTTTTCTTTTGGCCTCATCCCAGGTTGTATCAAGGCTCATGCTTGGAGAGAAATCCTCTCTCCCTACTGCTAAATAGGGAGAGTTTAACTGTTTGTGAGATCTAGCCAAGAGACTTCTCTCATCCCTCCTGCCCCTCTTCCCTGTTGCACTGGGAGGAGGGACTGGAAACAGATCCCATGGTGACTGTGTCATGGTAAGGACAAGAGTTTACAGTCCCATTTTTCTCCTTCCTGCCTCAGAGTTGTCTCCATGCCTGTACATGATGGAACAATCTGAAAGTGCACAGACAAGCAGGGATTTTGCTTTTGTTCCTTCTGCTTAGCATCCCACAGCACTGGCATGCAGTAGCTGGTGACTGTGACTGGCTGGGTGACAGAGGAGCTCTGCCATGTCTGTGAAAGGGTTTGGGCCAGCAGAGCCCCAAAGGAGGCTTGTGCTGCTGGTGAAGGACACATGACACCAGTGCTTGGCAGGGCTCAGGACCTTGGCAGTGCCCTGCCATCTGCAGTCTCCTGTGTGTGAGTCCCAGCAGCACCCCAGAAAGGAGCCATTGAGCCCTGCCTGTTGCTGGAGTCAGGAGGGCACAATAAAGATGATGTGTTGGGGCAGCAGCCTGGAAGGGGCTCGTGTGTCAGAATAAATGAGCCTTTGTAGCAGGCGCTGCTGACAGCAGGAAGTCTGTCAGCTCTGGAGCTGGGATGGGGGCTCTGTGCTCAGCCCCCTGCACTGCTCAGGGCTTCTCCTGGCTCAGGGCTATCCGGGAGCCTGGTGGCAGAGTTGCTGTTTCTTCCTTCGCTGTGGGAGGTCTTTGCAGCAGGTCCTGCTTGCCTGAGCATGGCACCCTAATGGCTGCCTCGTGCCCTGTGTGTGGCCTGAAGCTGTGTGCACAGGCTGAGTGTGTGCCCTGCGATAAGGTGCCCAGCAGTGGCCTCGGGGTGACTGGAGCAGGGCCATGGTGGGCCAAGATGACAATGTCACTCTGTCTGGGGCTTTGAGGAGAGAACTATGTCTTGGAAAGAGTTCAGCAAAGCAGGGCTGAGAGAGAGGGACTGCTTGGCAATGTGTGACAGCGAAGTCAGGCTGGAGAAGCGAGGGAGGCCTCCGTGCATCAGTTGTGCACTATTTATGCTGGTTCCAGGAGAGCCTTTGGAGGAAGCTGTCTTTTCCAGAACGGGCTTGAGGTCTGGCTGCTGTCTCGTCTCTGGTTGCAGCATTGGTGCTGCACTGGTGCAGAGCTGAGTGTGGCTGTGAGTGCAGGAGGTGCATGCTGAGTGGTTCAGAGCTGCCCTCTCTAGAGCAATGTGGGTGGTGCTGGGGTATGCAAAACCACAGATGGGCTGTGAAGCTGGTGATGGGATTGGGGCAGTAGGAGAAGATCATGTTGGGAAGGATTCCTTCCATGAAGCTGTGTAGGATGCTCTAGGCTTTTGATTTTGTGGCAGTTTTGTCCAGCTGGCTGCTGCTGTCCAGTGCTGCATTTTGTCCATGGTATGTGCAGATATTTCATCCTTTCTCACCTAGGAGCACTATTCTCCAGGAAAACCTGGTTCATCTCTCTCCAAGCAAGACAATGAAGATTTTGTTGGCAAGGAAAGGAGAACTCTGTGCACGTTCTGTCATTCTCTGCCATGGCTGTGAATCCACCACAGGCACCAGCTCTTCAAAAGGGAGGAATCACTGAGGGGAGTGACAGGGCCTGGCTGCAGGCTGAGAGGAGCATAACAGCTCTTATGGCTCTGAAAAGCACTGTGTGTCCTCAGGGAGGAAGCTGCAACCACAGGAAGAGGGTAGTTGCCGAACTCAAGTTGCCAAGGATTAAGCAATCTGTTTCAAAGCATGAAGCCTCCTGTGGAGCAAGAGGCCTGGTGTCCCTCCTGAGCTAGGTGTGACCAGTGAAATGAGGCAGCAGAGTCCTGCAGTTCACCTGCTGGACAGAGCCAGTACTTCCTTAGCCCTCCCCCACAGCGTGTCCCCAGCTCTTTTCCCTTTCCTCCTTCTGCTACCATTTTCAGAAGCCACCTAGACACTCCCATGCCACACTGCTGTTTCTATCTCCACTGTCTGCTCTATGCTTTTGTGCTGACCAGGACTCTGCAGGAAGCACCAGCACATCTTACTCCTTTCTAAGACAGGGGGTAGGTGGTTTCCCCAAGCAGCATGTAGATAAGAGTGAATATGTGGAAAAAGCTGCCTAGGGAAAGATTTCTCTGCACACTGTGATCTCTGTATAGTACAGAAAGAAAGAGGGCTGGGTAGCTGTTAATTCTAGGGTCCTGGCTTATCAGTGGCAGATTGCTTTAGGGGCTGGACCAAAGCAAAGGGAGGCTGCTGTGCTGCCAGGGCATGCTGGCTCATGGCTTGGTGCTGGGGTGTCTTTTATGACCTCACTGTTGCAGAAAAGCACCGCAACTGCTGAGCTGAGCTCCCAGCCCAATGAGCTTTGGTGTTTCCTGTAGCAGCCTCAGACAGGATGTTCACCTGGGCACCACAGAGACATCAGGACCTGTTAGTGTCCATCAGTCTTGGTAAATAATCCATGTGGTCATCCTTGCTGGGAGTTCCTTGCATCATCACACCTGCACTATGGAAGAGCATGGGTAGCTCTGCTATTCAGCACAGTCTCTGCTAAGACTGAGCCAGACATTTCTCCATCCAGGATGGTCTTTTGCTCTCATTACAGACTCAGGCTAACTGTTCTTATTTTCCCCATACTGGTCAATATCTCTGGTGGGAGAAGCCACACAGCAGTTACTATTATTCTTAAGCTTGGAAGAAAGTTTATTTCAATTCCCTTTGATAGCAGAATTTGATTTAGATCCTCAGTGATGTGCTGTTTTCTCCCATCATGACAGCTTTTAACAAAATGTGAAACTCCAGGCATGCTGCAGGGCACAGAAAAGTGGTGACTTGCGTAGCCAAGATGTAACCAGGCTTGGTGTTTGGAGCAAGTAGATGGGGGAGAAGGGGAGAGAAAGGTGTTGGAGAGCATCTCTTTATTCCCTTTTTGATTATTCTGACAGCATCCTCCCCAGCCACGGCCCCAGTGTCAGCACTGGCAGGGTACAAGGAGCAGGTGTGAATCCAGCCTCTCTCCACTGGCCTGAGCTGCATAAACCTTGGGCTGTAAAAAATGTTGACAGTTTGAAATATAGGATGAGCACATCTGTCTGTTGCCTCGCAGCCCTTACCTTTTCTCCTCCTTTCATGCAGCAAACTGACAGGCTTTGTGTCTGTCTGTCTGGTCCCATAGCTATGTCAGTTGCCCACAATACACCTGTGCCAAGGAGCTCTTGGGGACAGCCAGGGCTGTGCCACCCCTCGGTAGCACTGTGCCACACTGCTGCTGCCACTCTGATCTGGTGTGGTCACTGCTGTGCATGGTGTGCCAGGCCACAAGTGGTGGAAGAGGCACTGACTGCTCAATGGCTGCAGTGTCTTGGCCTCGTGGCCTGCCAGCAGCACAGCTGGGTAACACTCCAGCGCTTGGTGGGTAGCCAGCAATGGGTTGGCATGGATCAGAGGAGAGGGAGTCAGCAGCAAGCTCCTGAAAACTTCCAAAAGTCTTTTGAAGCCCCCTCCATGGCACAGGCAGCTGGTTGGGTTTTGCAGCCAGGTGGAGAGGAGAAACTACCCAGCCCAGGCAGCAGTGTGGAGCTGCTGGAGGCCTCGGTGGTTTGCACTAGAGGGCCATGAGACCCACAGTGCTCTGCATGGGCTCAGGACATTGTCCACAGAGACATGCTGTGTTACAGGGTACAAGAGGTCAGAACTGACAGGTCATCTCTGAAAACTTCAGTCTCTGCATCTCCTGTAAGGGAGGATCAGCAGCATAACTCCTTCTCAACTGTCCTCCCAAGTGGAGGTGAAGTGTCTGTCTCTCTGCAAGTCCTGGGGATGCTTCTGCAGCCATCAGAACTTCCCAGGAAGCCACTGTGTAGCGGCAGTGGGAGAGGACAGGCAGCTTGTATGCTCAGTGAGGATCTCTGCAGATGTTTCCTCCGGGCACACACTTGTCTGTGTTGAGTTACCCTGGTTTCATCATTCCTCCCATCTGTTTCTCAAGTTTCCTGCAGGAGAGTGTTGTGATCTTTTTCTGAGAGCATCTCACACCATTGCCACTAGTCAGGTGTGATTTATTTTTTTTCAGGCCCTACCTAAAAGGATTGTTTTACACTGCTGATCATAAATTGAAGTGTGCTGCAATCTCAATGCAGCTGATGGCTTATTCCTGCTGCTGATTAGCTAATTGCTCCCTATTGTCAACAACCTCACACTCACTTTAATCATGTGCATTTTCTGTGTCACTTGGGGAGAAGGAGCAGAGTGCAGGTGTGGGAGGGTTTAAAGTGACATTTGCCAGCCCGAAAAGGACAAAAGCTTCTGCAATGAAACACTCCAAGTGTTGCACACTTTACTCTGCTGTTTATATTGAACCAAGAGCAACATTCAGGAGAGGAAAGGAGCAGAATTTCCCTCTGACTAATGCTGCTGGATTGTGCAGGGCTGCGGGGGAACTGCCAGCCAGAAAAACCATCAGGAGGAAGAAGGAAATGGAAAGGGAATCTAATTATCCATCTGCAAAGGCAGACTCTAGTCTCCATACAGGGCCCAGCCTGGGGCAGGCTGATGGGGGCAGTGAGGTTTGCACAGGCTGGTCATATGGCAGGGCTGGGAAATGGGATCCCAGGGGTCTCCTCTGAGGTGGCAGATGGTTGAGTGCACGTCACAGGGAGCTGAGATGGAAGTGACAAAGCTACGTTTGCTGGGGATGCTGCCCTATGCTGGGCTCCAAGGGGCAGCACTTTACAGCTGTGTCATGTCTTGGTGGAGCACTTACAAAGGGAGGAGGGTAAATGCCTGGCTGACAGCCTCTCAGCAGGCTCATCTTGGTCAAATGGGCTGGTGGTGCAAGCCCAAAGGTGAAGGAAGGAAGGAAGTGGGAGGTCCCTATGTGCCTCTGCCCTCTCAGTGAGCCTGCACAAGGACTGTGCTTTGTGTTAGTGCAGTGTGACTGCGCAGGGACAGCTGGCAGCAGGGATGGGGAGTGGGAGCTGGGGGTCTGAATACTTGAGGGAGACCTACAGGAGACTCCCTAGGATGGAGGAGGTGGCTCTACCTCCTTGTCATGGAAAGCAACAGTCTGACCTTGGAGAGTGCAGTCTGCAGAGCTGTTTGGAGTTACACCTCACACAGACTGAGGCTGCCTTTCCTTGGATGCCTCCCAGGAATGAAGGTTGCTTTTCAGAGCTGCCTTTTCCCCCTTAACTAATGGAATTAAAAATAACCTGGTGAGCTAAGAGTGGGCTTATTCTCCTCCCTCATGGACATCAGCTACTCCTAAAGTTATGTTAATTGTAGCTGGGAGACCCAGACAGAAACTGGGAGCTGTCCCAGGACAGTTGGCTTTTGTTCTCATAATGCTGTTTTCAGGAGCCTGCTGGGAGGACAGCAGGGTTAGGAAAGATCTTGCAGAGCTGGGAGTATCTGGAATGGGCATACTGGGGATGGAGCAGGAGCACCCCTGCTTAAGTGGAGCATCCCTTTTCCAGCTTTACTTGTCTGCTGCCTTCCACTCCATGGTTGGTGCTCAGTGTGCTGTTTTCCCTGGCAATGCCCTTGGGCTGGTCCTTGCTAGACCAAGCATGGGTGTCTTGCAGTGCTCAGAGGCCATGATGTCCTCTCCAGTTCAGGATTCATCTTCTTTGGTAGACAGCCCTGATCCTGCATCCCTTACTCACGTGAGCAGTCGTTTCTATTTGAAAGGGACTACTCGGTGAGTAAGGATCGCAGGATTGGGACCACTACCTGTAACTTTAAAGTGGACCTTCCGTAGCATCCCATCCCCACCCTTTTTCTGTTCATGTATGTTAATGTGCACCAAGAGCTTCCAAAACTGCTGATGTTCTTGTCATTTGGATGGAGACCCTGAGAGTTGGAGAAGCAGTGTCCTTCCATTTCAGAAGATAAATCACCATTATCTTTCACACTCTCCCACCAAACAGTTCCCAGCCCAGCCAGCATCCATGCCAGGGAGTGATGTGTACCTGTTTGTCTCCCAGGCATTCCTGTTCCCAGCTTCCTGGGGCTGGCAGGGCTCCGCTCTGGTTTGCGGTGAGAGGCAGAGAATCTCTTTAAGCCTGATTTGTGCTGCAGAGCTGGAGGATGAAGCAGAGGAAACGTGATCAGTGGAATTGCTGAGGGACTGCTGCAGACTTTCCTGTACCACCTGATTTCTGCTTCTGTTTGAACCAGCTATTGGAATTTGGAAACCTTTCTTCTTTGCTAAGGTTTTGAATGTGTTCACAACTGGAGATGCCAGTGCCTGCCACCCTGTGTGAGGTGGGAAGGAGTGAGGGTTGCAAGCCTGATCTGCAAATTGGTTTCTGCTTGGCCCTGGTCAGGGGATGCTCCCATGGGAGCTCCCAGTTCAGCCCCTGAGCACAGCCCAGTTGCTTGCAGCACCTGTTCTTCTGCAGGCCGGCTTCTCCCTTGCGTGGAACGCGTTGGTACGGCACCAGGCCAGGCTGGCTGGAAGTGCTTCTGCAGAGAGGAGGGCAGCCAGGTGCTTTGTGGAAGAGCTCCAGCCAGCTCCACAGCTGCCCCATATGTTACATTTTGCAGATGATCCCAAATGGTGAGCAGAGGAGCTGGGTGTGATGAGAGCTGTCAGCTTGCTCCAGAGGGAGTCACGAGTTTAAACAAGCGTGAGGCAATTTATGGTCCTCGATCCTTTTACAGAGCTGGAAGAGGAGGCATCTCATGAGTCACAGAGTAGCTCTTCGGAAGCCTGAGGTACTTCAGGTGGAAGCAGGGAGCCCAAATACCATTAAAATGGATTTTGATAGATTTCTGGAGGGATTATGTGACAAAGCAGCTGTGATCCTTGAGTGGAAAAGAAAGCTTGACTTGTGTGTCAAAGGATGGAGCCTGACGCAAGTGTCATGGCTCTGATGCTACCAGTAACCACTTCCATAGAGCCTTGCTTGCAAGTTCAAAGCTAAATTAATCTTCAGAGTTTAGATCAGCAGGAACCTCTTAGGTCAGGTCAGTAGGAACCTGAAGGTGACTGTACAGCTTTGCTTCTGATGGAGCAGCTGGGTCCAAACCTTGTGGGATTCATCTCTCTGAAGTCAGCACTGAATTTTGATGTAGTGGCAGAGAAGGCAGCAGGAGGAGAACGTGAGAACTGAGCTGTGGGTGTTCCCAGCTATGCACCTGCAGGGAAGATACCCACAGCTCCTCAGCCTCCATTGCCCTGGCCCAAGCTGGGAATGGATTTACTGCCTGCTGCTGCTCCTGTTCAAGTTGGGCAAATGGTTCCTCTGGAACTGCTCTTCCTGTGCCAGCAGAAAACACCCAGGAACCAAAGTTCCCTTCTGTAGCAAATTCTGAAAATAGCTTTTGTCTGCTTCAGAGTAAAAACATAAACACTGTTGTGACGTGACTGTGCTGACCCTGCTGAGCCATGGATATACAGAGCTTCATCAGACCACTGCATAGGCCAGGCTGGCCAGAAGCATCACTGATGGGACCCTATTCCCTGTCTTGGTGCAGCTCAAGAACATCTGTCTGCACCAGGCTGAAGATTCTCTTTCCATGGTTGTTCACCAAGTTTAGAGCCTGAGCACTTCAGTCCTTAGGCCCTAGCATCTCTGCCAGAAACCATCTGCCCTGTGGGTGGGGGACCTCTCTGAGCTGGCTGGGGTCTGTCTCCCTGCACTGTGCTTCTTCCCCTCACTCCCCTTGCCCTAGATGCTCTTTTAGATGGGAGGGGAAAACTCTTCACACCTGGAACTCTGGATGTAGCTCCTGTTTGTAATATCTCTGTTGCTCATTGCTGAGCTGATGGAAAAGCCAAGCGTGGAGGCTGCAGAGGAGAAAGCCCTGCTTTGATGGGAGTTGGGGCCTGCCAGGAGGCAGGTGTGTGTGGCTCTGATTTTTGTGGCTGAAGGGTGTATGTGTAGCCAAGGACAGAATTTCCTCTCCCCATCTCTGATCTGCACTGATTTCTCCTCGCTCATCCCTGCTCCCTTGCTGCTTGTCACATCCACATCTGCCTCTGCCCCTCACCACTGCCAGCTCCTGAGCACTGGCTGCTTTCCTCACTCGTGTTGCTTCCAACTCCTGTCATGGTGTAGCAGCACAGCCCTGTGCCCTGTGTGTCTCTATGCCTGCCCTGGGTGAGTGCTGCTGGGGAAGCATGGCTCCTTGTTTTTTGTTCCTGGGGCTGATCTGGAGCAGAGTGGGGGGTCTACCCCTGCCTGCCTCCAAGGCTGATGTACTGCTCTGGGGAAACCTGTCTGTACTCCAGGCAGCTGCCCCGTGGTGCATTTTGCCTTCTGGTGAGTTTTCATCTAAAACCATGAAATTGTGCATTTTCTCTCCTCTTCTCAGAGCCCACATTCAGCACAGCAGGCCAGAAATCCCTTCTACCAAAGGGAAAGTAGGACATTGCTCCATTCCTGCTAATGCACAGCCACAGTTCTGCCACACGTGCTGTCACCCCTGACTAGAGCAGCTCTGGGAAGGGCTTGTCCCAAGCTGACTTTGATGAGCCGGAGGAGGGAGGTGTTGCAGAAGGGTGGTTGTATGGTTTGGCTCTGCCCTGGCCCCGTTGTTAGTGAGCAAGAGCTCAATGCAGCAGAAACATGAAAGAGCCAGGCTGTGCCAGACAGTATTCACTGATTGCTTTTTGCTGAGTGCTCAGCAGGTTGGGACTGGGCAGGACTCTGCTCTGACAATCACAAACCTGAATTCTGCTGCCAGCTTCCCTCCTGAGATGCTGCTGCTGCTGGCACCTGCCTGGAGAGGTACCTTAGAGGTACAGGTGGCCCACAAGCCAGTGGATGAAAACATTTTGGTTTTGTTCTAGGTCTTGAATGCGTAAAGATGTGCATTTCCTTGCTGCACACCATGTAAGACTTCCTGTGTGCTGTTTTTCCTCTCTAAAGGATGTCATACATCAGATTGCTTGTTGGAGAGGACCAGACCAGAGTATACACTGGGCATTTCCAGGGGCTGCATGGAAAGAGAGGGAGGCACTCAGAAAAGACAGGGGCAAAATAAGATTTTTTTTTTTTGTCTGTCTGTGACAAAATTGGACACAGACCAGTCTAAGCCAACAGCCCTGGGTGTGTCATGTGGCACACAGCCATGAGGGTGTCCTCTCGTTGGCCTGTTATTTCTGGTATAGTTACTCTTGGTAGGAGAGGAGCCAAGATGAACATCTCTAGGAGAGGCAGAGGAGGCTGAGTCTGGGATCAGTCAACCCTCCTTCAACATTTTGAAAGCCATAGCATTGACAACTCAGCCTTCAGATGCCCTCTCTAACTAAGGCCTACCCTTCTGGGTTTGTTCTCCTAATCTGGTCTCTGTGGTCCCAGGCATGACCTTCTGGCTGAGATTCCTCCCTGCCTGCCAGTCCTGAGAACACGTGTGATGTGTGAGAGCTCAAGGCACATGGGAGACAGTATCTCCTTGTTGCTCTCCACCCTGTCAGCACAGCCTCTGGGACCTGAGCAACACTGTGGTTTTGTTGCAACCAAATCGTTGTTGACTTCATCTGTGATCCCAGCGCAGAAGAATGCTGTGCTTTGGTGCAGTGGGCTTGTGGGGACACAACATGTCTCCATGTGCCCTTGGAAGATGCTTGTGGTTGGTGGCCATGTGGCCTGTAATCCTCAGACAAGGGTCTACTAAGGCATGAGAATTCATGGGGACTGGGAAAGGGTTTGTGCAGAGCTATTGTGGTTTATTGTGTGGAAGGACTGGTGAAACCTCTGTGTTATTTCAAGTCAGTTTGGATGATGTTCCTCCTGCTGCCCGGTGCAGACATTGTTCCTCAGTCATGTACAAGCTGAATACCCTGGTGGTGGAGCCTTACAGTCAGGAAAGTGAGGATTAAGTATTGTGAATCTAGAAGGAAAAAATACCTAATATTGTCATGAGTGGGCTGGGAGGATGTTGTGGGGTTATTGACTCCCTGAGGAATGGAGCAGAGCTGTAAAACATGGGCTGAGCTGCCCAAAGGGGACATTATCTGAGAGGTGGCAATTCCTGCCACACCTGGATGTAGTCCAGGCTTCCAGCTTGACTGCTACACACAGAAACAACTGGGAACAAACCCCAGTTTAAGTAATTTAAGGATGCTGGTGGCAGAGCAGGGTGTTTTGGAAAAGGGCTTCATGTATGCAGTGTGACAGCTGCTGTATGGCAGCAGTTTTCCTGCTCTGGGAATGTTTCCCAGTTTTCCTTCATTTATTTTTCTCAGCCTGTAGGACCTTCTGCCTTCCCTCAATGTGCAGGATGGTAGCACAGGTAAAACTTCTTTTCCTTCTTTCTTTTTTTTCTCAGCCTGTGGTGTGCTTCCAAGATTTTTCCACTCTTACATCTGCCACCAGACTTCAGGCTACTGGAGTCCTTGCAGTAACTTGGTACCATATAGCAGAACCTGCTGTCAAACACATTTGGGGTGCATGGTGGAAGCCCTTGGGTTGTGGTTCTGTGGAGCTACTGCTGGAGACCTGTGGTTCCCAGAGCAGCAGCAGGAGCTCTGGCTGAGGGTGAGGCAGGAGTGTGGCTGCAGAAAGTTGCTTGGGAACCTGTGTGGCAGGTGGCAGGTTCCTCAAGCAGTGCCAGTACTGCCATCCTGTGTGATTTTATTATGCCTGCTGGGATATTAACCCCCCAGTTTCTGGAATCATGTGATTACATGAGATGATCAGCTTCTGTCTGTTTCAGTTAAATTCCTGTTCAGTTTCTATGGCTGCCTAGAAGAGGTGGGAAGCAGGTCTTAGACCTGGCTTCAGAAACCAAGTGTTAGTTTTGAATGCCTTGGTGGCACTTCATTTTGAAGTCTTCAGAGATTAAGTGGTTGCTGGAAGGCCAGGAATACATCAGCTTCTATTCTAGTTGGGTTAAGAGATGAGGCTGCAATAGAGCCTGAACTAGACAACACCATGTGGAGGCAGATCCAAGACTGAGGTCTGGGGCTAGGTTTGGACCCTGCTCTTGGGGTGCTTTCCAGACCCATTAGAACTTCGCACACACAACCAGAAGCACAGTACACTGTCACCAAGAGCAGGCTTTCTGGCAGCAAACCTTTGTCTTGGCCGTGTCTGTGGGGATCTCTAGGAACTCCTCCAGCTGAATAAGCTCATCTGACAAAGGGAGTCGGACTCGTGGCTGGGACAGCATCCGGTACGTGCACAACCTCTCCACAGCACACTGGCGGAGCGAGAGACATTGCCTCTGGCCTGCGGCCGCGGTGGCTTTTGTCCTTGTCCTTGCTGGCAGGCTCCTCCCGCTGCACAGGCGGCGGCAGGAAATCCCGGGCAGCTGCCGGGAGCCCGTTCACCTCTGCTCGCCTTGCCGGGCCGCTGCGAGCTGAGCCAGCCCTGCGTGTGTGTGCATGCGTGTGGGCGGGGGGGCTGCCGCATGGATTTAGCGAAGGCTGGGAGGGAACACATGGGGTGGGTGTTTTTCCCTTGGCCCGCCGTGGCTGTCCGTCCTGTCGGCCGCGCTCATGGATTCGATCATTATTCAGGAGCGCCTGGTGGAGCGGCTGCTTTCCCCGCGGACGCAGACACAGCGAAGTCACACGGCCAAGCTGAAGGTACGGGGATGTATTTATAGCACTGTGCAAGCCAGGAGCAGCGGGGACAGGAGGGGGGAGGATGGTGCCCGAGAAGACGTGTGCAGCACAAGATGGGACCTCTGAGGAGCAGGGGAGCGGAAAGCCACCGGTAAGGGAGAGCTAGCGGGGACAGAAAGCAGGGCGGCAGCCCCCGCGGGCAGAAGGCCGGGAGGAGCGTTGGACAGCTGGGAGACGCACGGCGGTTTTGTGCGGTTATTTGATGCAGTGATTCTGTCTGAATGGCGTGCGTGCGCGGGTGCCCGAACAGAGCCTGGTTTGTGTTAGTTAACGCTGGGCTTTGCTAGCCGCTTTTCCTTCTGCTGCAGCGAACAGCAGTGGTGGACGAGTGGCTGCTGATACTCCCGTGGCCAGCCCCAGGCCCAAGGCAGCAGATGCCAGCGGGGGATGCCCCGGGAACTGCTGTCGTTCTGAATTTATGCAGCTCTCTAGCAGTGAAAGGAAGCAAAGGGTCTGGTCTGCTCCCCTCTGAGGCTGGGCTGTGCAGGCGCGGATGTGGCTGCTGTTCTTGGCCAGCGGGGAACGACTGGAAGAAGGGCTGCCCGGGAGGGAACTGGACAGCCTGTGCTGGAGTAGCACCGAGATGCTCCTCCTGCAAAGTGGAAGCAGGGGCACCAGGATCCCAGCACAAGCTTCATCGTTTCTGGGGTTTGTTCCAGGCCTGTGGCAGGGGCTATTCTTCAAATTTTCTGTGGTGCCATGATGTTTAATTTTAGCCCTTTTGAATACACCCAGTGAGGCCCCATTTATCCCTAGGCTGTGTGGTGAAGTCACACGAGATCTGGATTGGTTTAAGCAGTAAATCTGCCAGAGAGGCAAGGAGGGAATTGGGAAGGATGGAATCACTGGAGGCTGTGCTGTGCCCTGCCTTGGAGGTACAGACAGCCCTGCGGACACTTGCTACTGGGGATGGCTTCTCTGTGCACAGATCTCAAATGTTTCTAGCCTTGACAGGAACAGGACTTGAACCCCTCAGTGCTTTGTTCCTTGGCTTGAACTCCCATGGAGAACACAGCCTGTGGGGGAGCCCTGGCCACCTTGGCCAGGTAGTGGAGGATGTGAGGACAGGGCATGTTGCTGTGATGTCCAGGGAACCAGTGGGCATGTGCTGAGGGAGAGCACACGCAGGTTTGGCCTGGCCTGGCATGCTGTGGTTTTTAACAGGGCCCCAGAGGTCAACAACATCTCTTGGTAGTCTTCACTGCAGTGCGTGGGGCACGTTCCCAGGCATGTGAGAGTGGGATGCCAGCAGGAACAAAGGCACCACATGAAGGAGGTGGTCAGGAGAGGGACTCCCTGTGCCAAAGCGCCGCTGGCTCAGCTGGCTGAGGCCCTTTCCCGACAGCTGGGGCTAGTGAAGGAAGCAAGAGTGCAGTGACCGAGCAGCTGTCCCAGCTTGTGTCAGCTTGATGGGAGCTGGCTTGTGAGGGTCAGGAGCATGCAGAGGGGGTTTGATGCCTCCAGGAACTCCCTCAATCCAAGTCTCTCATCTAATTAATGGATTTTAGCTTTTCATGACCCAGAAAACCACCTGCCTCCTTCAGTAGCCCTCTCAGCCCTGTATTCCCCCTTTGGCATTTCCTATCCCATGCATAGCTGCTCTACGATAGCATCTGTGTTGGGTCCTAGTGGAAATGGTGACTTAGAGCTTTGAGCAAGGCAGACACTATGCTTGGGAGCCTACTTGGGCTCCTTAGGTGCCATGTTGGTATTGTCACACTAGCAGAGATAGTGGCACATGACTGTTGCAGTGTAGAAATGTGGCTGGGATGGGAGCACACATTGGATGTCTCAAAGCCAAGATGTGGAATCGTGGCTTTAGGATGGCTGTGGTGCAGGGACCATGCCATTGTTCCTGAGGGAAGGCTCAGGACCCCTCCCCACAATTTCCCCTACATCTCTAGCCTTCACCTTTAGGTGACATGCTGTCTACCAGCTCCTGGCCGGGCTCTGTAGTACATCATGGCTGGTCAGAGGGGGGCATGGCTGGGAATAGGGCATTTCCCCTTGTGACTCTGGCTGCCTGCCACTGCAAGGGAAGCTCTTCTCTTGGTGTTATGCTCAGCATTGACCTTCCTCACTGCAAGCAAAATCAACCACAAGCCATGGGTGAAGGACAGCATCCTGCACCAGCCAGGATTTGCTCATTCCAAATGTGGTGATTCCCCTGAGCTGTGGGGAGGCAACCAGAGGCACAGTAAATCCAGCCTTCCTTGGTTGGGCTGAACAGAAACAAGAGATCAGGTTCAGCCAGTTATGCTTGGCTGAAGTAAGTGGAATTGCACCAGAGCTCAGCCCAGTGTCTCTGTTGTCAGCCCTTAGTCATCCAGGTTACAGCCCAAAGGAGATAGGAGAAACACACCACAAGCCTCAGCTAGGGCTTTACTAGCATGTTACCAGGGCTATTTCACATGTCAGGTCACTGGAAAGAGCAGGTGATTGTTTTCTTTCCAAAGGCTGGTAAAGATTGGGGCAGGTCTCTTCCTGCTCCAACCCAAAGTTTGGCTGTAGGAGAAGCAGAAGGGAAAGGGCAGATGTATGTTTGTGCCACTTGCTGAGCACTGGCACTTGCCCTGGCTGGTGCTGGCTTTGGTTGCATTTTGGTTGTGTTCATGGGTGTGTTTTCCTGAGAAGCAGCTGGGAGGTAGCCCTGGCACTGAAGGACACGGCCTGGATGGGCCTTTTTTCTCATTTTCTTCATCTTGCCAGTCCCACATTTCTCACCCTGCTTTGCACACCTTATGTTTACACTTTACTGAGCATTTTGGATGGCAGTTGGCAGTGTCCCCTAGGCAGGTGCTGCTTTGCTGTATGCAGCTTGACAGAGCTGCCATCGCTTTTCACCCTGGTGTCTTATTACTGCCTGCTGCACTGCTGCTTTGGGCTGCCATTGCCTTTCACCTCAACTGTTAGAGCTCCCAGTGGAGTGATTTGAGTGCTCTCTAATATTCCTCACTTCTCTCAATTTGCTCTGTCCCCTGTCCTTCTGGACTGTGGGAGGGTGAAACATCAATGGGCTGAGGTGAGGGAGACCAGACCTAACGGTGACTGTGGTAGGGCTAAAGTGACTGAGTTGGAGACCCAAACCAAACTTGAATTTCTGGAAGACAGGAGAGTTCTTGGGCCACAATGGCCATCAGCCATGACAGCCCCATCGGAGTGGGCAATACAGATCAGCTGTAAATGGGGAGGAGGAGACTCTGTGCCCTCCCTGCTGTATGTGCCCACCAGGACTTTGCAGTTTGCATGGCTGTGGGTGCCTGAAAGTGCTCACACATGAACATGCAGCCAGAGGCTGCAGAGGGCTGCTCAGGAACTGTGTTGCCCACTCATGGTGCGAAAATTGGTACTGGTCAGCATTGCCCTAAGCTCAACACATTAGATCATGATTTGTGTTTTTTTTTTGTGTGTGTGTTCCAGGAATGGAGATTGTTCAATTTAGAAACAGAGGCCTTCCCTGCTGTGTCTGGAGAACCAGTGCCAGAGAGCTTGCAGGGTGAGGACAGTTGTATGCTTGAAGGCTTCCAAGGCCAGGTGGGAGATGGGGTTGCTTTTCAGGAGCTCCTATCTCCATGGCTTTGCCTGTGATGTGAATCACAGCGGATGCTTATTTTAACTGATGTTGAAAAGTGGAGTGGATGTCTCTGGCTCAGGCATTTGTGAATGACTGCTTCCCCTTGGGTCTAGCTTGGAAAGTGTGTGAGAAGGGAAGTGTCTGCCAAAGTCTCTGCAGTGGCCCTGGGAAGGGGAATGCACTGCTGCAGAGCTGTACGCTGTGAAAGACCAGAGGTGTTCAGGTGGAGGATGGATGGAATGGCCAGGCTGGGTGGCACCTGAGCTGTGAGCACTGGACCATGCTGAGCCCATCCTGAGGGTAGTACCTGGAGCAGGTCTGTGAAGCCTGTGGGTGAGCCATGTTCACCTTGCAGGAGGCACCCTGCATGCCCAGGGTGTGTGCTCCTGGGAGGCAGTGCAAGCTGCATGATTGGCTGCTCCCAGCTGTGGCATGCACACCATGTACTCCTGAAACCTACTGCTGGTCATGTTGCTCCTTGAGTGCACTTAGTGTACTTGTACAGAGTGTGTGCCACACTTGTGGGGTGGCTGTGGCTTTGGTGCTCCAAGAGAGCACTGAGTGACAGGAGGCTGTGTCTAGGGGGTGGTTAGACAGTAGCTAACACTCCAGTAATGTAATGCCATCACCCAAAGCATCTCGTCTGTGTTATCAGTACTTCTGCATCTTCCCACTTGCCATGCTCCTTGAACTTCTGTCTCTTCAGAAATAATGCTGAGAGATTACTCAGGATTTCCTCTTACTCAGCCAGGAATGGCTATGACACAGCAAGAAATAATCCCCACTTAGGTCAAGCAGGAGCCAAGCCACTGCACCTTCCTCTAGTCATGGCTCAGGACAGCACAAACCTTGGGGTGCCAGCTACAGAGAGCTTTCCATCTATCACACACAGCTCTGGAGGGAGGGGTATAGAAATTACTTTGAAAGACCTGGGGAGAAGTGACATTTGGTGACCCTGCTTGTGAAGGGAGCCTGCAACCATGCAGGAGAAACAAATTGTTAGGAAGGTTGTGTGTCAGTAGCAGCCCCAGAGGTACTTTCTGGGGGCAACAGCAGGATGTACCTCAGCTCTTGTGCTCTCTGTGCTGGGCCTTGTTGGCTGGTGAGAGCAGCTGAGCAGGGCTGTGCCTGGCAGGAGGTAGCCCTTGGTGTCCACCTGCAGGAAGGGCAGAAGTTCCTGAGTCTAGAGGAGATGTGTGCCCTGCCCCACACTATTGTCAGGGTAGGGACCAGCCTCTCTTCCAGTCCTTGGTACTGCCTTGGGCTTTTTGAGTCCAGCTGCTTGATGCTGTGTGAGGCTTGAGAAAGAAGAGTGGCACACCTTGACCTGCTCCCATCCACCTCTGCCCTGCAGGACCATGAGAAGCAGTATGTGGGCTTTGCCACTCTGCCCAACCAGGTCCACCGGAAATCTGTGAAGAAGGGTTTCGACTTCACCCTGATGGTTGCAGGTGAGATTGCCCATGGATGGAAGTTGTTGGGCCATATGGGGGGTGCATGGTTTTCCCTTAGTGCCTGCATCTTCCCCTCTCTCTCTTCTGGTCCTTGTCCCAGACTTGCTTTGCTCCCCAGCTTATGTTGTCATCTGACAGTTCCCCAGAAGGAACAGACCCCTCCTAACTATTCCTAACCCCAGTCCAGGCTTCTTCAACAGAGTGGCTGTTCTGGGTGGTGAAGGCAGGGCCAGGCAGGGGCCAAGGGAAAGGAAGGAGAGGGAGGATGGAGGAGCTGAGAGATCGCATTTCTACAAGGATTGAGACATCTTGCAGCAGAAGTCCTCCCACTGCTGGAAAAATGCAATACCAATAAACAGCTTCTGATAGCTTGTCTCTCTCGCTTCCTCTGGCTCAGGATTCAGAGCCTTGTTCAGTTTCATTTGTAAGTCAATTAGTGGGTCTTGTTACTTGTTTTTCCCTCCTCCCCTTTGCACTCTGCCAATTAGGAGAGTCGGGTCTGGGCAAATCCACGCTGGTGAATAGCCTGTTCCTGACAGACCTCTACAAAGACAGAAAGCTCCTCAATGCAGAGGGTAAGTTGGGGACAAAGCAGGGTGAATGGTTCTTGTCTGCAGATCTAGACTGTCTGAAGCTCTAGTACTTTGTTTCCTTGCTTCAGTGGCAGCTACAGGCCTGCTGGATCCCAGCACTGTTGTTTGGTGCTCTGCTCTCCTTCTCTGGCTGCAGAGGCTCTATTTAGTATTTGAGCAAAAAGGGTTTGGCTGTAGGACTTCTCTATCCTGTGAAGGGCAGATGAGGCTACAGAGCAGCACTAGCACCCCCTAAGGTGTTGAGCTTTGACTTTTGTTTTTGGGTTCTGGAGTCTGATAGAGATTTCCCTTCCCAAGCGACTAGACAAAATGTTCAGAATAGCTGGGCTCCGAGCACTTCACAAGTCTGTATTCTGAGTCTACTAGCTGCTGGCCTCCCACAGTACCAGTCTCTTAGAGGATGGTCAGAGACTTTTGAAAGCCATGTCACTCCCCGTGCTCAGTGATAAGGAGGGAGCTGACTTGTCATGGGTGTGAGTGGGCATCTCCAGCAGTACTGCCTGGCTTTAACTCCCATATTCCTGTCAAAGAGAGAATCAACCAGACAGTGGAGATCGTCAAGCACACAGTGGACATCGAGGAGAAGGGCGTCAAGCTGAAGCTGACCATTGTGGACACACCAGGCTTTGGAGATGCTGTTAACAACACTGAGTGGTGAGCAAGCCACTGCTGCCTTCCTCCTAATCCTTGGTCATGTCTTGTTGTCTGTGGGTGCTTCACCAGAAGGGGGTCTGGCAGTAGGAAGAGGATGATGCTTTCTCATAGCCCCTTGGAGGCACTGTCCCGTTAAACACCGGATTTTACTTTCCCAGCTGGAAGCCCATCACTGACTACATTGACCAGCAGTTTGAGCAGTATTTCCGTGATGAGAGCGGCCTGAACCGGAAGAACATCCAGGACAACCGAGTGCATTGCTGCCTCTACTTCATCTCACCCTTTGGGCATGGGTGAGAGCCCCCACTCCATGGCCAGGCTGCGACTTGGTCCCTTGTGCCCTAGGATTGCCCCATAGTGGTTTGTACATTGGCAGGACTGCTGGCACAGGGGAAGAGCTGTCTAGATGCTGTCCCTCAGCTGGGTGTCACCCCACCTCCCTGCCCCTTGCTGTGGTCATGCAGAGTGATCACCCTCAGGCCTTACAGCCTGTTGGGGGAACCAGGGAAATAATGCCACACAGATTTGTATCTTCCTACCTAGCTAAATCTGAGTGATGGGTAGAAAAGGAAATTTTAAGCTGCCTTCAGTGCCTGGCCCTTGCTGACTTGTGTGCCAGCCTGAGCAGCTGGAGGGGCCATGTTGGCTGCCCTGCAGCAGAGGACAGCTGGAGGGAGACCCTGGGCTGTGGCTTGGGCAGTATTTGACCTGCAAGGGATCAAATACCCAGCCTGTGTCAGCAGTTAAAGTCTGAGATAGATCTGTATCTTCAGGAAAGCTAACTGAGAGCTGTCCCAGTGTTACCCCAAGTCTCTTGTGACATTGCTGTCCTTTTCCCTTCTTTCTGAGTGGGTGGAGGGGTTGGAGGGAGAACTGCCCAGTGCATCCTTGCTAACAATGTCCTTCCTCATTCCTGCTGCAGGCTGAGGCCTGTGGATGTGGAGTTCATGAAGGCTCTGCATGAGAAGGTCAACATTGTGCCCTTGATTGCCAAAGCTGACTGCCTGATCCCCTCAGAGATCCGGAAGCTAAAAGAGAGAGTGAGATACAATTTCTCACAGTGGTGGCAGGGATGGGCTGAGTAGGGAGGGGAGGGAGAGAGAGGGGTAGAGATAGATTGTGTTTGTGTGTGTGTGTTTCTATATACATACATAGACAGTACCTGAAAATCTAATTGCAGCAGTGCTGTGCTGTGAGGGAAGTGGTGCCTGCAGAGAGGCCAGCTCTAGAAGAAACTGCAAATCCTTTTACCATTTGTAGGCTACAGCAATCCTATGATCCTAGGGTGACACATACAGGGAATAAACCCAGCTTCTGTGTTGTTCAGTCCTGTGTCCTTTTGGTTTTGTCTTGCATGGACTCAGATCCGGGAAGAGATTGACAAATTTGGCATTAAAGTGTATCAGTTTCCTGAGTGTGACTCTGATGAAGATGAGGAGTTCAAGCAGCAAGACAGAGAGCTGAAGGTAAGCAACCTGAAGGTTGCTGCAGAAGAAGCCAGAGCTGCCCTGTGTGTGCCAAAGCCCTGCCTACATTGCCTTATGTGGTAGATGACCAGGAGAAAAAGCTGATGTCCTTGTTGGTGCCATGAAATCAAATGTAGCATGAGGACATGACACTTGTACTCTCCCACCAGGCAGTGTCAGTTTTCTCTTGGGTGTACCTCAGCCTGTATGTTTAAGATGAGGGCTGGGTTGTGCAGCATTTGTCAGCTCTTATTTCTGAGCAATGCCATCAGTAAGGACAAGCAATTTGTGAGTGATGAGGGACCACTGTGACACGAGTTGCATAGGGGAAGACAACATGATCACACAGGCCTGTCCAGAGGCTCCAGCAGCCCAGGCCTCACCCTCTCCCAGGCCGAGCCAGTCCTGTGTGTGCATGCAGTATGGCCTTCTTTCTCCTGTCAGAGAGCTGCAGTGGGCTTTTGTTTCCTCTGAGCAGCAAGGAGCACAGCCTGTACATTTCTGCCTGGCAAGATCTTGGTGAACATTCTCCCACTTGTTTGGTATCCCAGCCTTTCTGCTCTGGCTTCTTTGTAGAGCTTTCCCTCAAAGAAGGGATGCAGGCACCTGCAGAGACACAGTTTCCCTGAGGATGGCTGAGAAGATCAGGCTGGGAATCAGGCTGCCAGCAGACCCCAGTGCCTTAGGCTTTTCTCTGCAACTGCATTGTGGTGTCATGTGCTGTTGCATGTGTGGATGTCCCTGTGCTTATCCTACCAGCACCTTCCTGTTCTGCTCTGCCTGAGCTTGGCCCTTGGAGGAGGGCTCTGTGGGCAGCCCCAGGCTGAGCTGGGCCCAGCAGTGCCTCTTGTTGCAGGAGAGCGCTCCCTTTGCGGTCATCGGCAGTAACACTGTGGTGGAGGCAAAGGGCCAGCGGGTTCGGGGACGGCTCTACCCTTGGGGCATTGTGGAAGGTAAGTGTGGTACTGGGAGCAAGGGGCAGGCAGGCATGGGGGAAGGACAGGTAGGGAAGGATGAGAGGAGAGAGCTTACCTCTGCACAGCTGTGACTGACTCCGCTCCCTTTGGCACACGGCACGGCACAAGGTAGCATAGAGACAGAGGCACTGGGACCGGTTCAGGAGGTCTGTACTGGGGGCTTAGCAGTCAGCCTGCCTCTGAAGCCATGGCAGGCTGAAGAGAGGCTCCAGTGTGAATGGAAGAATGCACTAGGATTGGAGCTTCTTACTAAGGGGGGAGGCTGGACATTGCCAGTCTATTTTCTAGGAAGAAACCACTGCCCTCAGCCAAACCGAATCATAAACCCTCCTGCACCTGCTCCCCTGCTGCCACTCCTGTATGTGTTGGAGTTGCTGGGCTGATGTACAATGTGTTTCTCACTAACTTTCTTCCTTCCTAAAGGGAGAAATCTTGTAAAGCCTACAGGCAGAATAATAACCCTGGAATGGCTTTTGCTGCTGTTGCTGCCTCCCGCTTGCTAGTGCATTGCTTTAACATCTTGCAGGTTTAGATCCCTAAGTAGAGCAGATGAGCAGTTTCCTTCCAGCACCAGCTGTGCTCACTGGTTCTAACAGTGACATCCCATGTACCTGGGAGCAGCATCCTCTTGGAAGACTCTGTTCCACATGCTTCATTCATCCTTTTACTCAGAAAAAGTGACTTCAGCAGCCTGGCTTCAGCATTGAGAAATGCAGAGCATTATCGGGGCCTGTACCAGGGCAAGAGGAAGAGCCCTGAGTGGTGACAGGAAAAAGTGGAGGGAGGATGAGGAAGGAGTTTTAGTCCAGTGTGGATGGGTGGGAGGTAAGGAGTGGGTCCCTGGAGAGGGCTGGTGAGGTTTGACATCCAAGCACTCCCCTGTTGCTGTGCAGTGGAGAACCAGGCACACTGCGACTTCGTGAAGCTGCGGAACATGCTGATCCGGACGCACATGCACGACCTGAAGGATGTCACTTGTGATGTCCACTACGAGAACTACCGAGCTCAATGCATCCAGCAAATGACCAGGTATGTCCTCACTGCTTCAACCAGAGGTGGCAGAGGTGTCAGTCTCTGTGGAGCAGCTCTGTGGAGGCTGTGGGTCTGCTGGGGATGTGCTGGGATGCAGCCTAGGGAATGGCGCCAGGAAGTATAGCAAATCCAAAGCATGTGGCCTGAAACCGTGGTAGGGATGGTTCCTTTCTGAGGATTCTCCATGCAGATCTTGGGAAACAGGCCAGGATATTCTTTTGAAGAGGTGTTCTTAGGACTTGGTGAAATACACCCAACCTAATAAAACAAGGGATAAACTCTCCCATGGGTAATAGCTGTGTGCATTCTGAAGTTCTGTCCAGATGTCAGCATGACCCTTGGGATGCTGCTGTTTCTCAGACAACAGAGCCCAGGCAATCAACAAAACTCTTAACACATCTCCAAAGATTTCTCTGCATTGTCTTCCTGTTGAGTTTGATTCTCTGTGGTTTTGGTCACAATGATCAGAAAACAGAAGACTGCACACATGGACTTCTCATTCAAAAACTTTTTCCCTGTCTCCTTTCCATGACTGAAATACTGGTGACAAATTGAGTTTTAACTAGGTCTTTGCTCATCTGTTTTAAACCATCCCTTTCACTTCCTGCCTGAACTGGCAGGGTAGCTCTGTACTGCCATGTTGCAGAGCAGAAATGGCTGTGCTGCAGCAAGGAACAGTCTTGCATGAGTGCAGACGTGCAGGTTAGCACATTCTGTTCACACACAGAGTGCATCTCAGTATTTTTGCGTAGCAGACAAGCCTGCCTTTTTCAACTGTGAGAACAGTTGAGTGACTCCCAAAATAACTATGTTAAATGCTAGAGATCTGTGAGAAGTGTCACAGCTGCTATTTAGGTAGGCTGTGTATCTATTTAAAGAAGAGCACAATGAAAAAGCAACCGCTCAGCTTAAGAAAAGCTTAAGTTTGGTACTGTTTCTCATGCCATGGCTAGTTCCTTGCCAGTGAACAAGTCTCATAAAACCAGAGTGTGGCCATTCCTAGCAGCTCGATAAGGGTCCTCTAGGGAGAGGCTTTGGGTAGAGATCCCAAGCTCCAGAACTGGAATTGGCTCAATAATAAGTCAACGGTGACTCCAAGTGGTGAATGCCTGCAAGTGACATCTTGAATTTCCTATTTCAGCTCAGGCACTTCTGGCCGCTGCCACCCCTTCAGTGTATGCCTGCTTTGGATTTTCTGTTAGCTACCCGAAAGCTTCAGTTCTGAAAACTTCTATGACCTGACCTCATTCCAACCTGAGTGCTAGGTTGCCCCAGAGCACCTGCTCCTGGCTGGGCACATGCTGCCACCTTGCTGGCAGGTCTGCCACTGTGGGTGACAGCCATTGTGGGGTGACACAAATGCCAGCCAGCCTGAACCACAGCTGACTGCGCTTCTCTGCTCCTTCTCTCTAGCAAGCTGACTCAGGACAACAGGATAGAAAGCCCCATCCCTATCCTGCCTCTCCCAACACCAGACACTGAGACAGAGAAGCTGATCAAAATGAAGGATGAAGAGGTGAGACACATTTCTGCCTGGGTCTCCTTGGTGTTGGAGCTGGAGTTTCTTCAGGATTGCCCTATAGAGGTGGTCCTGAGGCTTCCCACTCCAGCCTCCCACCATTATGGGCTTATGATGTGGAGGACAGGGTACGAAAGCTGAGGCTTCTTCTGTCAGGGAAACATAGCTCCATTCCACCCTAGATACAGATGCCTCTGTGCTCAGGTAGGAATCAATACTCTGAGGAGATCCCTTTGTTAGCTCCAAGGGACTGTCTCCAGTGCAGATCACCAGCTCCAGGCCACAATAGATCCCTTTTTGACTACTGCTTCTCTGTCTTTGTCTCATGCAGCTACGGCGGATGCAAGAGATGCTGCAGAAGATGCAGCAGCAGATGCAGGATCAGTGAGAGGCAGGTCCTCAGGGGACAGAGGGAATTCCCCAGTGACCATCTGAGGCCTGGCAAGAGCTGTGGACATTTAGAAAAGGTTTCCGCTTGTAGAGAGACTTGTGGGCAAGAGCTGCACCCATACCCTCTAATTTATTAGCAGTGCTGGCTTTGTGGTCAGCTGGATTGTGGAGGAGGCTGTTCACTTAACAGTTTACTGATGTGTATTTCTTTTTTAATAACTGTTCTCTCTTTTCTTTTCTCTCTCTCTCTCTCTGTCTTTTTTAAAGAAAGTAGCTTGGGAAGTCTCTAAGGCATCCTAAAAAAAAGAAAAGAAAATGATCTCTCCCATGTACTAATCTGTTGTTTGGGAATGCTCTGGTATTTAAAGTCCTGGTTTCTCTGGTGTACAAACTTGAAGACTATCTGTGTCAATGCACGTCAATGTTTACTCCCAGAGGAGGTGCTGTGCCTCCCTCCCTGTTCCTCTTGTATGGGGCCAGCACAAGCATTATAAAGGCAGCTGTACCCTCCTGTGAGTTTGAACAGCTTGGGCTCCTCAGCCTGGGGCCAGCTCTGGCCCAGACATCTGGGGCCAGGGGTTTCTCTGTGCACTGACCTGCTTCAGGGGTCCTGATGGTTGCCTGGTTTCTTGCCCAGGTTTATCTGGGTCTTTTTAGTTGGTTGGTTTTATTTTTCCTGTCAAGAAACTCCAGGATCTTTGCACTGAGCATCAAGGGACTGGGTCTCTTGAGGCTGGTTAGAAGAAAACATCTTCTACTGCTCTCAGTTATGTCTTTCTGGCAGAGAGGATGAGTTGCTGACTGTTGCCTGCAAGGAGGAGATGATAGGAGTGAGCATCTTCCCAGCCATGGCTTCCTCCCATGGCATGCTGGAGGTGTTGGCAGAGGAACCCCAGGGCCCTGCAACATCTGGGTGAAGATATCTTGTGTTTTAGCACTGGTTATCCAGCTGCAGTGTGTCACCAGTGTCTGCTCTGGAAAGCACCATGCTGGCCAGAGTGCTTGGCCGGGACTGCCCAGGAAGAAACCCCAGGGCTGAAATCCAACCCCTAATGCAGAGCTGTGCCCTACCCCCAGGCTTTGTGGTCCCATAAATGCATTGCTTGCACTGAGCTTCTCTTGGGGAAAGGGACAGTTTTTGTAGGCTTTAGTACAGGAGATCTGCAAGGCACCTTTCCAGGCAGGTGTTGGGTGAGTGTGGCAGGACTGAGCGCAGCCCAGCACACTTGGCACTTGTTCCACTGCCCTTCCCCTAGGACTCAGCCCTTCTCCCCCTCCCCAGTCTGAGGCTTTTCCTGTCTCAGAGCTGGGAAGACTGGTGGGTCTGCTGAGCAGAGATAAGAGTACTCTTTGGGCAGAAGCTTCTGTCCTGTTCTTGCTTCCTGTGGTATTTTTAACTTCAGCCAGAGCAGAGCCCTGCAGTGTGATGTGCCTGGCGGGGCAGGTCTCACCAGCAGCACTGCCATGTGTGCAGGAAGTTGGGGCTGTTGGAGGGAAGGATACCTGGCTCTTCCCTCCAACTCCAGGGAGTGCTGTCATGGGCTGGGCCCTTCTGCTTCTCTGGTTCCTGGCCCAATCCCTCTGTTCCCTTTCTGCTTTTGTATCTGCTTCTCCATCTCTGGCTTTCCCCAGTAGATCTCCCTTAGTAGGAAGCACGTTGTTGGCCAGGAATAACCAGGCCCTAAATTGTATTACTTGGTCTGATTTCCCTATGGGGCTTTAGAGTCCTGATCAAGGCTTGTCCAAGTGGTGAGTATGTTGGCTGGTTCCAGTTACTCACTGTATGGAGTTTCTGCTTAGCCATAATGAGGGATGTAGAGGCAGAGAAGAGACCCTGGCACAGTGTGGAAGGACAAAGTGAGAGTGGAAGCCCCTTGGCAGAAAGGTGCAAGCTGGGCAAGAGCAGTGGCCAGCAATGGTGGGGTTTTTATTTCCATTCTTCCCTATATTAGGCTCATAAGTGACAGTGGCAGTGCCAGCCAAGGAGAGGGGAAGGATTCTGCTTGTCTTCACTAATGTGCAGGACCAACATGCTTCAGGAGGACATGCAGCTTTTCTTTGTGTGATGTGCTTACCTGAGCAGTGGGCTAGCCTGAAGCTTCCTGCAGGCTTCCTGCAGGCTTGCTTGCTGCTGTTTGAAGCAGGAGGACTGCGGAGTTCTCAGCTTGATCTCTGCTACCATAAGGGGAAACACTCTACGGTACCTGTCTGCTGTTTTCTCACCCTGGTCCTGTCTGTGAGGAGGATGTTCTATTGCACACGAGCCATGTCCAGCTGGAGACATTCCTCTTTCAAACAGAGACTTTAGCATGGACACCGAAGAGCTGACAGCTTTTGTCTTGGGCTGGTTGTGGAAGTGCTATGTGCCAGTGAGAGCACAGGGTCATAGGCAGGCAGGATTGCTGAGGGTGAATCTTCCCCTGTACCTCTGGGTGAGGAAATGTCCATCCACTCAGTGCACATGGCTTCTACATCCATAGTCACAAGTCTGTCCTCTGCAGAGAGCTGAAGCCTTCAGCTGCCAGCTGGCAAAGATGATTCAAGTTGCACTTAGAAAAAAATGCACAGCAGTGAGGTACCAGAGATGGCTTCTACAGATGGGCAGTGGTACTGTTGAAATCCATGCAAGAGGTTCCCTCCCCAGAGTTTGGGGGCTGCTTGGACTGAGATTAGAGACTGACTTTGGGGAGCACCAGGGATTCAGACTCTGGTCTGGGAGGTGGCACCTGTTTGTTGAAGGAGGGGTGTTGTACTGCTGCCTGGAGCTGCACAGTGAGCAGAGAAGAGACTCTTGAACAAATGTGGCTTGGCCATGTGGTTCTGGCAGTGAGAAGTATGGATGGGAAAGTGATTTAACACCACCACCCCTCATGCAACACCCTGCAGCCTCATGTGCCACCCCTGCACCCCAAGGCACATTCCCATGCCTCTGCCAAGCTTTGCCCTGCTGAGTGAGTGGCTGCAGGGGTGGTGTCCCCCTCCACAGAGCTATCCCAGGCTGCAGCTGGGGCCGTTGTTACATCTTGGACCCTGTGCCTGCTTGGGAAGGGAGCCGTGGCATGAACTGCTTCTGTGCTGCTGCTGTGCTGGTCCTGCCTGTGCAGTCCTGCTGCCTCCAGCATGCTTCCCCCCCAGAGAAGGAAGGGTCTACTCTTCATGCTCTGCAATGGTGTTGCCTGCTTCTCCTCACCAACTCTGCTGTGCTTTTAACGCTGGCTTGCTCCTGCCACACAACTTCCTCACCCTCTGCTCCTTTTCTAGGCTGTTTCCTGTCCATCTGTTGGGTCATTAAAATATATATTATTTTGGGGGGTAAATTTCTGTTTGAACGTTTTGTCATTGTGAACAAAGAAAAATGAAACCTTTTAAAACATATACATTTTATTAAATAATTATTGTTGTTATTATTAATGTTTACTACCTGAATTGATCAATGAAATAAATACATGCAAAACCCCAACCTCTTTCTATTTAATTTCCAGTCCTCTCAGGCAGCTTTGCTGATGCATTGAGCAGAAGAGAGTGAAACTGACCCTGATTCTCCTTTCATCTAATTCCGTGGGACCAGGCTCCAGGCAGGGCCTCCTGCACAGGATTTCTGGCCTGTTTATGTCAGAAGCTAGAAGAGATGATCTTGAAATTCTTCTGTCTTTAAGCTTCCCCTAGGAGCAGTGTCTAAGTCAGCTATGGGCAGCTGAGCAGGATCCAGTCTCAGGAAATCCATTTTGTACATAGCCAAAGGAGCACTGCTGAGCCTGTGCTGCATGCAGAGCCACAAGGGGTCTGACTGTAGATCCAACTCCATGCCACACCTGGCCTGACCACCTGCTTGTGGATAAAGGTGGCTCCAAGTGCATGAGATGAGGTAAGTTTGCTGAGCAAATTTACCCTGTGGTAGTCAAGCTGTGCCCAAGTGGGAAGCAGGCCCTGCAGGAAAAACAGGGTTGGTTTGTTAGCCTGCCTGCTCCAGTGAAACAAATGGAACGATCTGTAATTTAAATCTTAATTGCCTTATTTAGAGCATCAGAGATTTTTCCCTTGGTTAAGGCCAAATTCTGCTGTTGTTTACATCCTAGATTATCTTGACATTGAGCACATTCAGGACATTCATCGTTTTTGCCTCTGTAGAAGGTAATGGAGAGTTGGGCCCAATGGGGCAACAGTTGCAGTTGTGGTGGCCTTACTCTAAGAAGCACTGCCAATGCCTAGGCTCAGGCTGATGGCAGGAAACTGTGATGGTGCAATGGCCTTGAGAAGACAAGATTCTACCTAAATGTAGTTTTGACCCTTGGACTTAACCTGTTCAAGTATTTGTTTAATATAACTTCCAAATAAAAGATGTGGTCAGTCTTTTTCAGTAACTGCAAGCTGCACTTGTTGAAAGCTGCCAACTCACTTGGCTACCAAAAGAGCAGTCCCTTGGAGCAATCTTTTTCCCAATCTGTCGTCCTTTCTGTGAAAGGATTACTTTGATGTAGACAGTGAAACATCAAGGATTGTGTTTTAACAATAATGAGAGGATGTGAGTGCCAGGAGGGTTTTTCTCTTGGCTCAATTATTGACACCAGTGTGGTCACTGGAAGTCCATTTCTCTCAGCAGATCTTCCACTGATAATTAGGAGTAGATTTGTGTTACTGCTTTGAGGGAAACCTCAGAGTCAGCACACTGCAAAGGGCTAGGTTTCACCACTCTGCCAAATACAGTCTTCCTAATGAGATGGGGAAATCAAAGGCCACAGTGCTCAGGAAGTGTGGGACAAACCAGTCACATTACCTTCCAGGTTGAAATGCATTTTGAGTTACTACTTTGCAACTGAGGCTTTGAAATGTTTCTGTTGAGCTGCACATGTGGGCCCAGAATCACAGTTATCAGCACTGTCAGCATCTATCCCAGCAAACATGTTCTTGTGAGCAGTGCCAGCTCCCATTTCTTGGAAGACTTGCTCAATGAAGCCTCAGCTTCCGGTGACATGCCACAAACTTGCAGGAAGGCCTCATGTGGGAGGTGTCCCTGGGATGAGGCTGACCCTTATCTTGCCAGCCAGCTGCAAGAGGATTATCCAGGAGCTCAGCTATGCAGCTGCAAACACTCTTGCACTGGCTGGACTGCCTTGAGACCTTCCTCTTGTGTTGTAAAACCAGCAAGAAACAAGGACTGAACTACTCTGGTAAGTCAACGAAGTTGGCTTCTGATCTTTGTCTTTTTTCTTTTCATTTGGTTGACACATTGCACAGAAAAGCCCTGTGACAGATGTGTGTAGTTGTTCTCCTAGAGAGGTTGCAGCAGCTCATGCTCAGCGATGGTATGAGAGTGCAGGACAGAGAGCCCATTGACCCATGTCTCCCAGCATGGTCACAGCTCCAGAAGGAGATTATCCACCTGCTGGAGCAATATCTAGCATGAAAAACTCTTCTGATGTCTACCCTCGGTGGTCAGCACCCTCTCTGGTGGCCAAGGAGTGTTTGTCACTTTTCAAAACTGGAAATGCTACTTTTTATTTGTTATTTGTGGTAACAGTACATTTATTTCTGAATCTCCTCTTGTAGTTTGCATGAACAAAGCTTTGCTCATGAATGCAATTCAGAGCTATGATAAGGCATGAGCAATTTCATATTCTAATTTTTGATTCCTTGACACAAATTTTCTTGGATACCCTAGTAAAGTGCCCCCAGTAATACTGAAAATACAGGCAGCTCCTGTACACTTCTGAGGACTGGTGAAAATGGATTTGATGGCTGCAGCTAAGTCTCCCAGTAGCCATCTGTTCATATCCCACTTCAAATCCATGGTTGGAAGACGAGGAACATTCTCCTGTAATGAGACCCTATTTACACAACACCTCTTTTAACTCTGTTCTTTCCAGAGTTCTCCCGTTTCCTGTGAAGGACAACAAAGTCATCCAGCTTTAGAAACATCCTCAGAACAAACCAACGAAAGACCTAGGCTGTGGTGTCCAGCCGAGAGTCTTACCCAGTCTCACCAGGGGAGTGTTTATAAGTGAAGATGAATGGTGAAATTCTCTTCTTGTCCCTCCTTGGCTTCCTCCCACTTGTGATACCCACATGCCCTGTGCCATGCAAGTGTGCCACCAACATTATTGACTGCACATCAAAAGACCTCACTGTAGCAAAACTACCAGTTGCATTCCGTCCCTCAGCTGAAGTTATCCACCTGGGTTACAACAAGCTCACCTCTATTCCCAATGGGCTCTTTGACAACCTAAGGAGCCTCCAGGTAGTCTACCTGCAGGGCAACCCTTGGGAGTGTAACTGTGACATCCTCTACTTGCGTTCCTGGCTCCAGTGGCAGCAGAACCGGACTTTATACAGGGATGTGAGATGTACCTCCCCAGCTCACCTTCAGGACCGGGTCATTGCCTATCTGACAGAAGATGAGATCATCTCCACATGCCAGTACTGGTACTGCAGCCTGGCTCTCTTCTCTCAGCTCTGCCTCTTCATTCTCCTTTTCCTCCAAGGTATCTTGGTGATCTTCATCATTGTCTATTTGCAGAAATTTCGGAGAATGACAGCTGAAGCACGGAGCACCACCCAGGATCCACACTAGCATGTAGATATCTGGGTATCTTCTTCAAGAAGTCCCTAAAACAGTGATTAACAGCACAAGACTGAAGGCCCTTCTCCCTTTTGGGTGATGCTGTGCTGAGGTCAGGTGGCTTGTGATATTCAGAGCGGCCAGTTCAGTGCAGCATCTGATCTGACTGCAGTCTGAAACAGGACTTGAACTAATACACTTGCTGTATTTCTAAAGTCTTGATCTTGTGGTTTTTTAGTGCTTTAAATTCTGTAGCATGACCTCGATTGCTTTGCAGAGCTGGGAGAGGTTCCAGTTTGGTAGACTAAGGAAATCATAAATTGAACCAACCAGAAGTGACTCAAACTGCTCACAAGCTCATAGGGTCTTACAGTCCTTGGTTCCTTCTATATGAAGAGTATTTCTGCCATACTTTCCATGATGTTTCTGGTTGTGTTGGGTCAGGTGAGGACAGAGGTGACAGTGAACACCTAAGGTACTAGCCTAGGACAGTGGAGAAATAGTTTCCTTGGTGCTGCCACAGATTGCTTTAGTAACTTTGAGTGCTTCTCCTTGCCTAGTGTGTCTTTTCCAGTGTTTGGGGGGAAGGGAGTGAATGTTCAAAAGCCTACCCACTTCATCCTATCTTAATTCCTTTAAATCTACTTGTAGTTTAATACTGACTTCCACCTATACTGAGTCAGACTGGGACTCTGAATGATTATGAGAAGTTCAACCTGAAGCCAAGAGTTGTGGAGTCCAGAGGCTTTTTCTGACTCTGCTTGTGCAGCACCTGGCACAAGAGAGCGGATTCTCTTTGGAGCCTCAAAATGCAACACCCACTGAAGTGCCCACAGCTGGTTCTGATGTCCCTTAATTGTTCTTGGAATGAAGCAAAATTGAAATAAAGTAATGATACATGATGATGTAAGTGACTTGGTTTCCTGCTCTGCATTAGGTATCATGCATGCTCCTGTGCTCCCTCACACCCAAGCTTTGTGCCAAGCAGTACAAAGAGTGAAGGCTGCTGTAAGTGTTAACAGAGGTGCGCTACAGGGTTGAGCTACCGTGCGCCACAGCGGGCTTCTCCGTTCTAGCTCCACGAGGCTGCTGCTTATTTTGGTGTGATGGGGGCTGGAGGGGAAGGGTGATTCCTGCTCCAGGAACACCTGGACGGTGATCGCCCTGACGAGTGCCGGTGAACGGCCGCATGCTCTCGGTCCGCAAGTTCGAGGAGTCCAGTTCCCTCAGGCTCCACACGAGCGGGGCTTGGCCACGAGACTGGCCGCTCGGCTGGCGGCAGAGGGCAGGGGATGGGGCACGAGGGGCAAGGGACAGGCAGGAAACTGCAGGGAACCTGTGAGGAGGAGGAGGAAAAAGGCGCTGGGCCGGGCCGGGCTCGGGAGCTGCTGAGGGAAAACGGAGAGTCCTGGCGCCTCTCTGCCACGGGTTGCTTCACTTCAGCTCAGCTCATCCCAGAGGTCCGTGCCAGCCCCAGAAGTGTGAAGTACTGCAGTGAAATTTCCCCTGGCACCGGAGGCAGAGGCTGAGACAGGAAGGTGAGGACCTCTGTGTGACATGAATCCCCTCGCCGTGCCGAGAGAGGGCTGGCTACAGCGTGGCGGGAGGCCTCGAAAGCTGAGGAAGATGTTCACCTTGCTGAAGTGCCTGGAGCCGCTTGATGTGCAGTGACACAGCTCTGCCTCAGGAACAAAAGTATTGTTCACAGCTCTGCTTCAGAAGGTCTCTTTCCTCCCTTTTCTGTCTCTGGCCCCTATTTCTCCAACACTACCTGTCTGGATGTTGCAGTGTAGCACCTGAGGGAATGGAGTTCCACCCCAGATTTGGTTTTAACTCTGAGAACTGCACCTTGCTGGACTTTGTAGCCAATGCATCGCTTATTGTGGGCTGCGATTCCATTGCAGTGTCACCAGGGGTCCTCTAAGGGGAGGCACAGCTCCTCTGAGGAACCTGCTCTGTGAGGATGCCCAAACTGATACTTCTTGAAGCCCCCTGTCACTTTTAAATCTCTAATTTTTAAATATTAGTAAGTACTGTATTTATTTATTTTTCTCTGAGGAACAATCTTGCCATAGGAAGCCTGTTTTCTGGCTTGTTCTTCCCCAGTGTTCTTTTCTCACAATAAAGACATATGTGTAAGGAAGAAGCACAACCCACTGTCTTCCCTTCACCCTTTCCCTCTCATTTCTTTAGGTCAGCTATACTGTTATTTTAGCTATTTTTTGCCTATTGTTGAAGTTCTTTACTGGTACATGCAAGGAATGTAAAAGGCCCCTCTGCTTTCCCAGTGCTGTTGCAAAGCATGTTAGTGTGGCAGAATGAATCCCTGGTTTTGCCTGCAGATTTTTAGCTGAGTTAAGAGGATGCTGCTAGTGCACTAACAAACACTGCTACAGACACAGGCTCAGTTGCTGGGAGAGGCTAGACTGGGAGCAGGCACGACCCCAGCCCTGTGACTGCTGAGCTGCCTGCCTGTCAGCACTGCCATGGGGTGCTAGAAACCTTTCATGACTCAGTGTGCCCACAAAGAATAACTGCTGACTTGGCTTTCACTTCCCTGGGGAGGCAGAAGGGGTCATGTGGTTAAGTCTTGGCACCTGGAAGGTAAAAAGCCTTTTTGGCATCATTTGCACCTGTGAAGAATGTGACCAGCCATAGCAATGTGATAATGAATTACACCAAGCGCAGAGTGATTTGTATGCCATGGCAGCGTGTTTAATCCATAAATCTAGAGCCTGCGTGTCTCAGCTTCTCCTGGCTCAGAAAGCTGTATATCACAGATGGTTACTTGCTCCACTGACCTGAAGAGGATCTGCTGTGCTGCTGCTGAAGAGAAAACTGACTTTGTCTCTGAAATGAGGGACTGTGCAAAGAGGAAGCAGTGACAGAAATATGGCAAAGATAAATGCAAGCTGTTAGGCTGCTTTGAGAATAACTTCCTAGTATCATGGGCAGCCCAATAAGATGAGGCTGCCAGGCCAGCTGGACAGGCTGCTGAATTACCAAAGGCTCAAAGTGCTTCCAAGCAGGTCCTTTCTCTGAAAGATACAAGATTAAAAAACCTAGGGAAACCACACCAAAGTGTGTTTGCAGCTTCCATGCTGCAGAGCTCCAAACCTGGAGTGTCTAAAAAGTAGGTCAGCACTTCTTTGGTGCAGTCCCAAATGACCAGTAGATTATGGAGGGGGGGAAAAGGCACATTGGTTCTTCCTTCTTTCAAGTGCCCTGGGTTTTAGGTATCTGCATGGTATTGTCATCTTGGATAAGTGCCTTGAAAGCAGCTGACTGCAGTGTTAAAGTTTGCTCTGAAGGCAGGATGAGCACATGTACTGTATGTCTAGATAGAGCTATATATTCCCTGGAAGGACAGGATAGAGCACTACTGGTGAGCATAAGATTTAAGTGGGTTTAATCCAAAATAAAAAATTAAAATAAAAAAGTCACTCTCTTAAATCCGCAAGTTATTTTCTTCCTATTTCTTTATGTGTCTCGTGGCCTGCTGCCACTCTGAAATGTTTGTGACTATTGAAAAGAGAACATGCTAGAAGGTATTTCTTTATAGTTCCACCTGAGAGTTCTGAAATCAAAATGCCAGCAATGTCCTCTAAGGGTTACCAATGCTTTAGGTTGTGTAGCTCTGATCTACCATCCTCATCTCCAATAACTGATGGTCCCTTCTAAGCTGCCTTGTCACAGTGATGACACAGCAATATAATTTTGCACAGAGACAGCTCTGCTCATTCCAGAGCCCTTACCCACAGTGACACGGAATTTGGGTGCATTCAGAAGAGGGCAGCAAATAGCTTCTCATCGCCTGTTGGCTTCCACTAGTAAAATCAACGTGAGATGTGGGCCTGGGAGAGGATGAAGGCAAGTGTGTCTGCCCAAATGGACTGACGATGCAGCAGGCATCGCTTTTGGAACCTATGACTCCTAGTTTGAACAGTCCTATTCTTATTGGCATTCCAAAACACCAGAGTGAAACTGAGAGGGGAGGAAAGGGGGCATTGTGTTGCTATGGCAATGATGGAAATAAGTGTCGGTTCTTTGTGGGGTGTTTAGTCTGAATTTTGGAGGGCTGAAATCCAGCCCTTGGCAAGTGGTGGGGAAAGCTGTGGGTTTCTGCTGGCATGCCTATTGGAGATGGGAAGGTGCCTGGAGGATGGGTGGGGGATAGGTGCTCAGAGAATACCCCAGGGCTTGCTAGGATGCAAGTGCAGAACAGCTAAGAGTTATTTATGTTGGTTCTGTGTCCATGGAAGAGAAAATGCAGAGGCTGAATAATCAAACATGGAGTAAATGCCCCTACATGGGGAGGAGCTGTTCGGTCTGAAGTACTGTGAAACTGACAACACCTCTTACAAAACGTAGCACTTAACTTGACTGTCTCTCATGGGATACAATAAAGGCTGTGCCTGTGTTTGGGGAGCCTTTCTCACCAGGGCTTTTACCTCCACCATTCTCAAGCTCACCAAGAAATGGTGCGGGTGCCCACACTTGCTTTACATCTCCATTACCTAATCTTTCAACACAGTGTTAGCAAGCTATTTTTTTCCCAGGATGAGACTTTAGTTCTGTCCCATTGATTGTGGCTAAAGAAGAGAGCTCAAATGGAGATTTTATTCCAGGAACAATGGCCCCCTTATGTGCTGTGTTGTGATCTCTATTAATGAACCTGCTGGTGAAATCAAGGCTTTTCCCCAGGCTGTTTTGTACTTTTCTCAGGTGAATCTTCATATTAGATCAGCTGCCTGGATTCCTGTGAGGAGAGAGAAGAGAGATGAAGCATGAAATCTTTGTTCTGTGGGGACATGAGACAAAATGACTGTCAGTGGGACTTGGGCTTCATATTAATCTCCATAAATCCCTGTGTGCTGCAGCAAGGTTGCACCCATTAAAACCTATGAAGCAGAGGCCAGCTTCCCTGCACAGCTATACATGTTTTTCTACCTTGTAATGATTCTCTCCAGGTCCAGTCCAAAGCCTCCACCCTGGCCTGGCTATACATGTCAAACCAAAGGTGGCATCATCCTTCTTGCCTCATCCTCACCTCTGCTGTGAGCCATTGCCTTTTCTGTTGGTACCTGCCATTCTTCCCCACCCTTCCCAGTGCCTGTCAGCATTTCTCAAGTTGTGCATAAAATACAGCTTGCCACTTTCCCATGTTTGGTCCTTTGCTGGCTCAGCCACACCAAAACCATCAAACTGATTCATTTGACGATCCAGTGCAGAAGGCTTCAAAAGCAAGACATTGGTGTTCTTCATCACTTCCCTCCTCTTGTCCCCATTGCCACTATCTGTCAAGAATGGCATTTTGATGATCCCTTTGCTGCTTTTCCTATTTGCCAGGGATTTGCTAAAGCGCAAGAAGCAACGTGGCATTTCTGTTGTCTGCCCCTAAACAAAGCAAAACTCCCTCCAAGTGACTGTGCCTTCAGTGTGCAAATTCCCCTGAGGTATCCTACAGTGCTTCAGGTAGAGTGGTTTGTATTAGTCCATTGGTGAGTCTTGGTCTGAGCCAAAAAAAAAGGACAGTGGAGTTTTCTGTTTCTGTGTGAGTGAATGAGGCACACCGAGAGGAGGGAAAGAAATATGCTTATATAAGATGAAGGTGGAGAGAGGGAATTGCATTGTCTGTATCTGAAAATACATCATGAGATGTGCTGTCATGCATAGTTCTGGGAGAAGGCTCCACTTGAAGTGGTTTGATCTGTGTGGTGGTGTTCACACTCCGGGAGAAGTCATGCTTTGGGTAAATTGCTGTGTGTTGCAATAAGCCAGTGCCCTAGTTTCTGTTCTAGACATGCAGAGAAGAAAAAAAAACAATGTGGAGATGTAACTACTGAAAACGTGTCTAACTTGAGGGCAGTGGAGTGAAATCCTGGCCCTGCTCCATTCTGCCATTGACTTCAATAAAGCCAGGGTTCAGTGAAGGAGCCTTTGGAGCACATGCTGAGCTGTGCACACAAACTGCCAAGATGAATCTCTTATTTAATGAGATCCAACACACAGCTGTGGGGCAAGGACACTTGGTTGTGCATGTCTTGGTAGTGTAACCTTAGTTATGTACAGTAAGACAAGTATTTCTAAACTCAATGAAAGCATCTGAGTCCTGTAAAAATGAGAGGAAATTTGTATTAGAATTATAACCCCTAAACTTGTTCCAGTAGTTAATTAGCTGTGGGAAAATTAGCATGTAATTTCAATCCCCATTTGTCTGTGAGTCTCCAGGATTCCTACCTTGCCTTGCCTTTATCTGTAGATGTCTGCAGGGCCCCATGTGCTAGGCACTCTACGTTCCCAGGGATGGGAAATTGTGAAATCTATGTGGGATGGGAAATTATCTCAGATATTTCCAATCTTAGATGGGGAAAAAAGAGTGTCTTTGAAAAAGCTCAGCTGAAGCCCAGGGCATACAACTGGTGCATACGTTTCTGTGTTCACCCTCCTACCTACTAGCAAGCCACTTGAATTTCTAAGTGAAAAATTACTCTAACCCCAAACCTGAAGTTTAGTATTTGTTAACTGGAAAGCAGACATCTAAGTAAGCATTTTATATATCTTTTAGATCTGTGCTCCAAAACCAGATACTTATACCAACTGTTATTTGGTCTTTAGAAGTTGGGGGTTTAGTTTTAAAATAATAATTTACAGAATATCTTCCACCAGTTTCATATCTTGCATGGCAAAGAGGATCTGTCTGCTGAAGTGTCTTTCATTGCATGTGCTGAGATAGCAGAGGAACAGAAAGAGGAGGATGAGGTAAATGATCTTTGTTGGTAGGACTACCAGTGACCTCATGGCCTAGTGGGCTGCTGCTGTGGAGGGGAGGTGGCTTATTTGGAACTAAGCTTCTGTGGCATAGATCTTCCTGCAAGAGGCTGGATCCTGCTTAAGTTTACAGCTTTATTTTAGATTTGCTGTGCAAGTGGATCCACCTGACAGAAGCCAAGCAGGACTGACAGCATTTGGGGTTTCTCTCTGGAAAGCAGAAGAGTTTTGTTGCTCAGAGACTGAATGTTTATTAACCACAGCAAGCCAGCAGGTTTTGGAAGGACTCCCAGGACCCCTGGAGGTGCTGAGCTGTGTGTGTTGACACACTGGGAGTCCAGTGCCTGCTGTGTTTCTCTTATTTCAAAGGAAATGTCAGTCAGAAAGGGAATATCTCCTGTTGGGAAGCAGCTGGAGTACATATCAAACAGGAGCTTTTGCTAGAGTAGGAGGGCAGGACAGGCGGCAGCCTCTAGTGGGAAAGGGAAAGGAACAGGGGAGGATCATGATGGCTCATCTGTACAAGGGTGGCTTGGCATTAATGCAGTCAAGGGCCTTGGGCTCCCTGCCCATGGCAAACAGGATGCATCCCCAGAGATGTTGGGGTGATGTCTCCTTGGGCTGTGCTTTGGCAGCTGGTGAGGGAAGTGGGTGGAATGTGAGAGAAATGAGTGGGATGGAACACTGAGCTTGAGTGCTGCATAGCTAACAGCTGCACCCAGCCAGGTATGGAGGTGAACATCAGTGCTCAGGACAAGAAGCATGTAATGCTGAGAGACTGTGTGGAACTGCTTTCCTTCCTGCTGTGACAGCCAGCAGGAGCCTTGTGTAATTCAGTTTTAATGACTACCTGTACGGAGATAATTTACTACTGTGTGGGGCACTGTCTTGTAGCCTTCTCTGGAAAACTTCTCCAGCATCCTTGGGCCATGAGCAGATACATCAGTGCTCCCCATATTGAATGAGACTGGCTGTTCTCCACCTGGCAGTTGCAGCACTGGTGCCACAGGGAGTTCACCAGAGCTGTTGGAGGACATCAGGGCTGGGGCATCCTCACTAGCTGCCCAGGTTGGCCAGCTCTAATTCACCCTCAGAGGTCTTTCCCCTTGACTGCCCTGCATGGCAGGAAAGAGAGGCTCTTCTGTTGGAGTCACTGCACCCAAGTCAGTGTATGCCTAACTGTACATAAAATAAAGCATGAAATATATTGGAGCTGCTGCACTTATGCTTGCAATGGAGGGAAAAGCAGTAGAACTTGTGGGCTACCATGAAGCACTCTGTAGCTTCAGGCTAACGCAGCTTTTGTAGGGACATTGTGAGCAGTTTGATAAAAAATGAAGTGTATTTTGTTGATTAGAGTTATCAAGAAACTTAATCTAGAAAGTTAAAATCAGAAGTATGCAAAGTTTGAACATCTGTAAGTGCTTTGAGATTTGCCAGTGAAAAATGCTGGGCAGAAGGAGAAGATGTATCTGTGCTTCAAAGCAGATGCAAGGATACACCTCCTGTTACAGCTTGGCTATGCAGTAACTTCTGAAAAAAATATTTCTTTGCTTTTGAAATAAATTTGACTGCATTAAGTGGCGTGGCATGGCATTCTCAGAATGTTTTCCTTGGCTTGTCTAATGCCTCCTGGCCTCTATTCCTTCTCTTTTCCTACCATATTCTTTGCAAACAATTCAGTTTGAACCTTACTTTGCTTTGTTTAGGTTTAGTATTTCTCTCAAATATTTAAGTCTATGATACTTATCTTGAGTAGCAAGCCAAGGAATCACAGAAATTCTGTGTTAATCTCACCCTCCTCTTGCTACAGAGAGACTTCCCCAAGCAGAGTGGTAAGCTCCCCAGCTGCTGTTTATTCCATCCTAATGCAGCACAGAGGATTTGATCTGTTACATTTTGGATGGTAGGACACTTTAAAATAGTTCCAGGCACTGTTCATCCTTTCACCTACCTTGTGATGAACCTGTTTTTTTTGGAAGTATGGAGAACATACTTAGTAAAATTAAAATATATCTCGTAGATACTTTTCATCAACAGATCTCAGAGGGCTTTGCCAAGCTGGATACCAGTTGATGTATTAATTGCAAAGATGGAGAAACTAAAGCAGGGAAAGTTCCTGCTCTCACAGAGCACAGCAGCAGCAAAGCTGAGATTGACCACCCCTACATCTTGCACCAGCTTCCTGGGAAGTGGGAGGGCAGGATGAGCACCCCAACATGGCTGTCCTGCATGTCGCTGTTCCTGACTTTCTTCTCAATAATTTGCACACTGCTAAAGAGGGACTTCTTCCCCTGCTCTTCATGGTTAATGTAATTGCCAAGTTCCTCTAGATTTCAGAAAGTCTGAAGCTGAAGAAGTTTTTGTTACAGGCTGACACCAGAGTCTTGGAAGTAGCCTGTTTCCAGGCCCTGTGCTTAGATGGGCAAATGCTGCCATCTCACAGATGTCTTGTAAAATGCTACCATGAATCTTCTCTGAATATTCATACTCTGGGTGTTACAGGAATGGCAGAGAACAGGGGCATTTTCTGATATACGGTCACAGTTGGGAGCTGCTGCCCTGGGATGAGATCTCTCCTAACTTTGGTCTTGTTGAGCCGGAAATGTATTCTGCAGTCTGGCAAGCTGCAGAACTGGCAGTGAGAACAGAGGTCTCCAGTCCCAAACACACTTAACTGAAGTGTGCACAGACATATGGGTCAGTGCCTCCTTCCATTGTGCAAGGAAAGCCAAATACTGCTTTCATTGGGTCTGCTCGGCCTGGGAGTAATTTCATTTCTCTCTGCTATGCTACCATGATGCATTCTTCTCCCTTTCTTGTGAACCACCACATCCACTGAGAGTTGTGCCTTCAAGGTCCTTCAAGCCCTCAGCCATTTTTCCTGGATGTTGATACAAAGGCATCTATGATGCTTAGAGGAGGGCAGGATGCATGCCTGCCCCATAAGATAACGTGTCTCCACCTACGCCTGGCATAGCTGTGTTTATCTAGCTCTTTTGTGGTTTTGTTGTTCTCCTCTTACACTTGCAAGACCCTGCTCTGGCTGTAGCAACTGGCTAAATCTTCCTTGTGTTCCTCCCACACGACCCAGGCAGAAGCTCAGCCAGGCTTTTCTTACACGTCTGCAGATGGACCTTTGCCCCTATGGTTTGCATGGCCCTCTCTTCACCCATGGACAGGCACTCCAGTGCATGAAGTGGATATTTTCCAGCCTTGAGCTGCCAGAGTTAATTAACCTCCTGCTATGGCCAGGCCATTCTTTCTGGGAAACTAGATCCATTGGGCTGTGCATTCCACAAGCCTCTCTTTGCCTGGCGTCTTGCTTATCCATACAGGAAAAATCCATTTCTTCCTCCACATGCTTGTGTTTGGGGATTGGAGGTGTCAGAAGCCTGGGGAAGGGAGAAAGGATTGAGTTCCCCATGTCTCCCTGCTGTCAGCAACTACCAGGAACTCACCAGGGGAGAAAACCAACCCAAAGCTGCTGGAGATGCCTTGGCTTTTCCTGGGTGAAGGACACACACATGCAGTTTTCCCCAGCTCCTCTGAGAAAGAGCCAAGTCTCTCCTTCCTTGCAGCAGAGCTGTCTTTGCCTAAAGCATCTGCCAAAGTTTCCTAGGAACTGCTTGGCATGACTGGCATAATGTTGCTCTCCAGCTTAGCTCTTGTCATCTCTCTTCCATCACTTTCAGAGGAAAGCACAAGGTTTTTGTCTGAGCTCTGTTTAACTTACATGTTGCTACTGGTCAGACTCTGCAGAATGTCATTACCCTTTAGGGCCATGGCTCCCAATTCTCCTCTTTGCCCTGAGTTTTTAGAAGTCCTTGAGATACCATTCTCCAAACAACCTAAGGAGACAGAGGTAAAGGATGGACTGGACTGTCTCTGAAACATACTCTGGCTCCTGTGGCTGAGTTCTTGGGGCAAACTGTAGAGATGAGCATTGAATTATTCCCTGGCTGATCTTCATCTTAAAGCAAAATACCCCTTTTGCACCGTGCCCAGTGTTATCTGTGTGTTTTCAGGCTCATACCACCTGCGTCGCTGTGCTTCACCTCGTGATGGGTTAGTGCTGGTGCTGGAGGGAACAAATGCTGAGTTGTTCAGCCTCCTGACACATACTTGCCTGACTCCCATCGGTAACATGCTGTATGAGGCCATTTATCTCCCCTATGGGGCAAAATACTCCCTTCCAAAAGGCCCTAATCAAGCAGAACGCTGGCCAGACCTCTTCCCGTTAACTGAGCCTGTCTTTCCTTGTAAGAAAAAGAAGTCTAATCGTGCTGTCTTCCAAAAATAATAATTAAAAAGTAGAAGCTTGCATGAAAGCGTGTTATGCTCTGCAGAAAAAAAGATTAGGACCTTTTTGACTGGTGCTGGGGGCAGGATACAGACAGTTGTTTGCTTAATGTGAAAAAAACCCCAGAATTTACCTGTATGGTTTGGTCCTGTTTGGACAGAGGCTGCAAATCTCCCGCCCCCATCTAGTACTGTGACTGAGTTGTGAGTTGCAGTAAATCAAACAAGCTGAGAGAGGGGAGTAGAGGTGGGTTGGGTTTTTGTTTTTTTTTAAAAAGGGCCTTGATTGTCCAGCTATTTTTCTCCCTTGGTGCTGCTTCATGCCGCTTCTGACTTTGATTAATAGGTCTCTGAATAAAATGTTAATCTAACTAGGGGTCCTTGGCCCAGCCTCCCTGCCCTCCATGCTCTGCTCCAGAAATATCAGAGAAAACACACAGAGATTTTGTCTCCCTGCAGAGCACTTGTAGATTTTGATTAATGGGTGGAAGGGCCCAGCTCCAGGTTTGTGGCATCTCTCCTGACTGCAGAAAAATAAGCAAAAAGTCACCAAACATGACACAGAGAAGGAAAGTGTCAGGAGCTGCAATGAGAAGAAAGGAAGGAGAAAGAGCAGCTTATAACTCAAGATGTATCCCACTGTAAGCCTTGATATTTGTGAGTGTGAGTTCAGACCTCATCTCCACTTCAACCTTTCTTTATAGTGAGCTCAGATCCCATTGCCGGATTCAGCACTTCCCAAGCTCTGGGATGTCTTAACTTCTAGTATCTGCATCATGAACTGCTCTGCACATTGCCCTGGGCTGACACTTCATGTGCATGTCCTAAGAGTGGCTTAATAAAACCCCGAGACCTTACACTTCAAACAGGGTATGTTTCCCCTCTTCCCCTTCCATCTCTGGCCCATTCTCTGAATCAGACTTCTTTTAGAGCTTCTGAAATGATCAGAAACATGTTTCATTCCTGTTTTCAGGCCAGTACTGAACTAGGAATAGCTGTTTTTGTATTACTTTCAAGTGGAAGCCAGACCTGCTGGAAATTTTCTTGTTTCCTCAAGGTGGATGATTTGGTAGAGCTATACACACACACAAGCAGCTATTCATGAGGGCTTGTCTATGTGGGGCAATTAGGCTCAAGTGGGTTGGGAAGTCAAACTGAGCTACTCTGTTAGTCTGAAATAGGAGTATCCACTGAAGAGGCTCATCAAAGAAGCTATTCCTGAGGCAGACCTTAATTTATGGTGTGGGATGCACATAAAGTGTGAAGGAGAGTGAAGACTGATGTGTACCACCTCTATGTTCCTCCATGTTGCAATGGAGTAGCTAGAGCAAAGCTTGCATCACTTAGCTGCTGGTTACAGAGCTGGAGCATACAAGCTGGTGGAGTTCCTTGTGTGTGTGCTCAGCATACAACACTCTAACTAGGGAAAGGCCCACACCTTTGAGTAAAGAGGGAAAAAAATCCCTGAATATTTTGAACCTGAGGTTTTTGGTCAAAGTATGTAAAGGACTCTAATTTGTGCAGCTGCAATACTCCCTTGTGCCAAGGGAAAGTCCTGCATCCTCAGCTACATGAGAAGTATTTCAATTACAAAAGACTCACCCTTCTATCAAGAGATTTACACTTTCTTTACCTGGGAAGAATATGTGAAACAGCATGGCCTTTCCTGGCACCGGTGTAGCATCTCGATGGTTGCTGTATCTCCTTTCTTCTCCTCTTGGCATCTCCCTGGAGCACTTGTCAGTCCTTGAGGGTCCTGTCATCCAACTCTCTCGACAACTGACATGCCTGGAGGATGCAGCCCTCCCTGCTGACAACAGCTTTGTTTGCCGTGTGATGGATGGCTTTGTGGCCCATTGTCCCCTCGACTGTGGCCTTACTTCAGTGATTCTTATCTCTGCCCTGGGTATCCACTCCCTTCAGTGAAGGTGAGCTGTTGCCAGTGCTGCGCCTTCTCCCTAGGTGCCTTTCCAAGACCAGGGTGGGGGGGAAGGACAACGGGCATCCCCTCGAGACTGAGTGAAGCCCAGCTGTGCTGTTTACCCGCGCCTGTGTGGCATTCTGCTCTTATCGACGAGGGGAAGGCAGATAGGAGGGATTCCTTTCGTTAGTCAAACAGTTAGTTGTATAGGCAGTGTGGAAGTCTGCTCTAATTACCATTCTTTGGCTCTCACACCCCTATCTTGTAAATCGCAGATCCATCACAGCTCTCCTCCTCCTATTGTTCCGTAATTAACTGGACAAACTACAGGAGCATTGTCGTAGCTCCCCATTTACAGAGGAGTGACAAAAGACCTGAAGGAAGATTTCAGTTCCCCTCAGCTTTTTTCCTCTCTTGAACTCTTTTTCTTCATATCTTCTGATCCATCGCATGACTCTAAAGATGCTTCTCTGAATGAGCACTTATTTGGAAACCTACAATCAACACAGGAGGAATGGCCACAAAAGGACAGACCCAAGGATTTTAACCCTTCATGTTCCACCACAGGTGTGTGCACATGTGCTCACTCACTCCCTAGAGCAAGGAGCAGCTTAGTTCTGAACAGGTGTTGGACCATCTGCTAATAAAAGTGAGCTACAGTTGCCTCATCCATTCCTTCATGATTATATGCTGAGGATTTAGCTCCCAGCAAACAGTCACTTCACCAGGAGTTGGACGCTCCCTGGGGCTGGATTAGGAGCTACAAGGGAGATGGAAGATTTCCAAAGAGTGTGATAGTGCCCAGAAGTGGAGAGTTACTGACCCAGGATGGTAAATAATATGTTTTAAGGTTCTATATGGCTCTGAAGGCTATAATAATGTTTGGCATGGGTTCTGGAGCATGGAGGGAACCGGCAGTCATTTGGAGTAGTAAAGCTGGTTTCTTTCCTGTAGACCAGATGAGTGGGGCTGCTGTGTTTCTGAGCAGCATGGAGAGTTGGTAGAACTCTGCAGGAGATTGAGGCAGAACTTTCCCTAGGCTGGGTCATCTTACTTCGAAAGGCTGCTCTTGTCAGCCTTTGGAAGGGGGTATCCCAGTGAGAGAATACAGGGCCATGGGTGGATCAGGAGAACTGGACTAACACTCTGCTCTTTTTCCTTTATCTTCCTTGCCTCTCATGTCTGCAGGATTTTACTACTTCAGAGCAGGATGTTTCTCTAACTTTGCCTTACAGCACCTGACATGCTATGGGCCTGTTTTCAGCTGGAAGCTTTAGGCACTGAAGCACTACAAATAACAACGGTTTATAGTCCCTCTGTTCTCTTCCTCTGCAAACTTATAGAAAAGCTCACAGTTCTCACTGCTGCTGCTTTGACAGCAGAATTTAGTCCTTTATGTTGTTAGTGTCACGCAGCCAACTTTGCTGACCCCATGGGCATCTCTTAGAGCAGATTTTGGCTCAGAGGGTGAAGATCTACTTTTCTTCCTTATTAGAGGTGTCAGGTAGGTCTGCTGGATGAAATGTATGCCTTTATGTTCTGGTAGGCCAGGCCGTACAATAAAAAAAGATCAATGACACTGCTTATTTAACCTCCATCTCTAAAATCTTCTTTTTCATCTCTTGTGGACTGTAAATTAGACCTGTCTACCCCACAGGAACTCTGGAGAAGTGACCTGATGCTGACCTCCAAGCCATGGGGCACTTCTTAGTGCTGTCTGCATCCCAGTGACCAGGTCACCTGTATTAATATCTGAGCACATTGGAATCCCTCTTGTGAGGCCAGTGAAGCACAGGGTGACTGAGCTACACTTGGAAAAAGGCTTTACCACTTCAGTACGTTTGAATGGAAAGGGGAAGACCTGTTCATGTTTATTTTGCAGCCTCTTTTATTGACTTGATTTATAGCCTGAGGCTGTGAGTTAATTGAGGTCTAGCCCAGGAGAGGGCACCTGGGAAGGGGAGGTGCTGCAATGCCACTAAAGGCAAAACATGCAGGAAAGTGCTTTTTATAAAGCAAGCTCAGGATTTTGCTCTCTGACAGCAAGCCAAGCTCTTGCCACCAGAACTGGTTCTTCCATCTCAGGGAACATCCTTAGCTCACTGTGGGTGGCAAGGACCAGAGGGGGCAGAGGTTAACCAACAGAAGGTGCCTTTTCTTGGTGTGCCCTTCATTAAAGAATCCTTCTGTCTCTTATGGATGAAACTTAGTCACCTGTATAAGTGTGACTGTCATCGCCTTCTCTAATGGAGACCTGGTAGGATTGTTCCCATGGCCTGAAAGCAGTTGCCTTTCAGTGCACACCTCCTGGGTCTTCAGAGCAGGTGCCAAAGCCAGCTTTGCTCTTTGGCAGCTGAAGTGTGGGATGCAATGAATGATGCACATTTAGATGAGACAAGGAAGCAGAGCTCTTACCCAGGTCAGATGGCTCCAAGATAGGTCTGGTAAAAGGGCTTCTGCAACACAGTGCCATCCTAACAAAGAGAAAGCTGGAGGGTGGCAGATCGATCTTGAAGAGCTGGTTCACTCTTTTCTGTGTGGGGAACAGTGTTGGGACTGTGAGATTTTGCACAACCCCTTAGTACTCTGAGCCTTGCTTGGCTGCTTCTAAGCTGGTGGGTGTGGGGACAGGCTGGAGCTGAAAGGATGTCAGCATCTCTGCTTGTTCTTCTGAAGTGGTGGGGCATGAAATCTATATGCTGCCCCCACTGAAGCTGTAAAAATCTCTGGGACAAAGTTACAACAACTTCTCTTGCTAGCCTGGCTCTGCTACTCTCTTTCAGTTATTTACAGTATGTATGTATCATAAATAGTACTGTGCAGCTGTTGTGCTCTTGACAGGAAGACCCTTTCTTGAACTGAGAAAGCCTTTTTACCTGGTTTATACCAAGGAGAGCAAAGGGAGTAAAGATACTCTCAGGTGAACTGCAAGGCTTCCTTCCCGGGCTTGTGCGGAGCAGGAACTATGTCTTTGTTCCTAGTGCCCAGTCATGCCCGGTGTGGTGGGTTTAGTAAATTCTACCTAAATGGAATGAAGCAGCCTTGTGCTGCAGGTATGGAAATCTAAAGGTGAGGCTGTTGGGTTTTGGATGATGAATATCCCTGTGCCCTTGCACTCCAATATTACCAAAACGGATCACTTAGCTCACCTTTCTCCTTCCACATAATGCTATGCTAAAGCTTGGCAAGGGAAGCTGGGTTTCTAGAAATAGGCAATATCCTTTTTCAGATACAGACAGGAAAAGCAGGAACGCTTTGGATGCGTGTACCCTTCCTAAAATCTGAGTATGATCTCAGTAAGTTTTTCCATCTGTAGGATGTGTGATCTCATTTCTGGGACTCAGAGGTATAGTTTGGGGATTACTTTCTTTGTCTTGCACAAACTTTGTAGTGAGGACTGTGGATCAAATCCCCTGTGCTCCAGAAAGCCTTGTCCTGAAGGAAGGCATATCTTGCAAGTGCCCCATGTCCTCTGGGTCCTAATTGTGTTTGCAGTACAGCCCTGTGATAAACTTGTGCCTTGTTTGTTTGTTTGAAACTCCTTTACACTGCTTTTTGGAGGATACCCTTTAGAAAGAGGCCTTGCTGGAAATGAGAACCAATTTAATAACTTAGATTTTGTCTGAATGATGAAAAGAAATGTTGAGATCAGCCAGGCCAGAGCGAGCAGAGCATATTGATCTTGGCATGTTGCTGCACTGGCCCTTTCCCTACTCCAGAGGAAAGGTTTGGAATTCAAAGGCTAGCACATCTTTAGCAAAGAGCCCCTCTTCCTCTGTCTTCATCCTCTTCATCAGGTGCCATGCCAGTCACAGCAGCAGTTCCCACACAGCTTCTGCTTCACCTGGCCTGCAGTGATAACCCAAGCCCACAAGCCAGCTGCAGCAGGATGTGTTCCTGTGGAGCTGAACCTCCCAAGTTCCCAAGACTGCTTCTTGGCTCATGGGAGCTCTTCGGCAGAGATCCACGCTCCTAATTCATCAGCAGCTGACATGAGCAGGAAATAAAAAGAGCTATTTACCCTTCATTTCTTCTGTGCAATGAGCCCTTTTAAGCCATCAGCCCCTTTATCTTATGCCATCAGAGTGGCTGCAGTGCAGCCTCTTTTCTTCTGACTCTGGCATCACTTGAACTTTCAGGGTGCCTGTTTAGCCCCAGTTAGATAATCCCCTCCTTCAGTGGACAGAGCACTCCTGGGCTGTGCTGCTCTGCTCCTGTCCCACTGCAGTGCAGAGTGGAGGGGCTGATACACAAAAGTATGTGCTGAGGAGGCTGCTCCTTGTAGACAAACCCAGAAATATTGGTGAATTTTGGTGGCTGGATTTGGGCTGGGAGTGACTGGGATGCTGATTATCAGAAAGACAAGCACAGTCATCCTATGTGCATGATTTTGGGGGAGCCACGCTGTCCCTTTGCACATGTGTGGCTGCGTGGGGTACCTGGTCAGGCTGTTGAGAGGAATGGAGTTTCTAGGCCAAGGGAAGGTCTCCACATTGTGTTTGACGCCTTCCCACGCTGGCAGAGGCTCGAGGTCTCCCGCCAGCCGCTCCCATCGGGCGGGTCCTGCTACCGCCGGTCGGCAGAGGGCACCGGCGGCCCGAGAGAGACCGGGGATGCTCTTGCTCGGCGGCGCAGTGCGAGCAGGCCGGGAGGAAAGGGACCTCCTGCTCTGGGGCAGCTTTTTCTGTCACTTGGATCTTCCCTCCAGTTGTTCACTCCACCCAGCCAGTCTGGGGGAATGGCTCCAGGGGCTGTGCCCACAAAAGGATTCTCTAGATGTCGTTGCCTGCCCGCGGTGCTTGTGCATACAGACGTAACTCTGTCCTGCTCATCCGGGCTGCCAGTGGCTGGAGCAAATTTTGTTGACAGGGTCAGTGGTCAGATCAGATTCTTCTGTTTTTCCTTTGCTTAACGCTTAAGGTGGTCTCGAGATGCTTTACAAGAAATACCCACCTGGATGTGTTCCTACGTGATCTATTCTAGGTGATCCTGCTCTGGCAGAGGGGTTGGACTGAATGATCTTTAGAGGTCCCTCCCAACCCCTAACATTTTGTGATTCTGTGATTATGGTGCAGCTCTTCTGCATTTTCCCATTAGCTTGCTGGGATTGTTGCTGAAGTCAGTTGTCCCAGAATTACATAGTTCTTCATTACTGCCCTGATTTCTTTCATCTCGATACAGCTGTCACCAACTAGATTGCCTATACTGTGGAAAGTTAAACAATAACCTAGCTTCATGCTTCAGATTTGGCCAGTGAAGAGAATGTGAGCTCAGAGCTGATGTTTTCTGTTGGCACCTGATGTTCATCCACATCTGGCTATTGCTAAAACTCTGACACAGGAAAGTGGTTTCGGTCTTTTGGGCTGGAGTCGAAGTTTAGATTGTCCTGTTTCTTCTTCATGAAAAATCTTGGTGCAGGAAAATATTTACAGGAAACGGCATTACTTCTAGTGCAAACTGGAGAGAAACACTGGTATATTACTTTTGTGAAAACCATGGTTCACTCCTAACGGAGTCAGATTCTGCTATAAAAAATGCCTTTTACAAGGTAAATACTTCCCAGGACATGATGCTGTCAAAGCAGATTGTCCTTTGAACACCTGCATCAGGATCTTGTGAGATTTTTTTTTTTTTTTAACTACAGTTTAACACAAAACTGTATCGAAAAGTCAAAGGATGCTTTTGTTTAACCATTATCGTTTTAAATACTGAAGGTTTTCTTGATTTTATTACAGTTGCAAAACTTGTTAGTTTAGATGGTTTAATTTCACAAACTCAGGTTAATGCCGAGGAGGAGGTAGAGAAAATGCTCTTTTGATGTTCTCTTGCCATCCTGTTTGCACAAGTGGCTTTGCCAGGGATTGGATCTGTCAAGAAGAGCTGAGATATTGCATGTTCTGCATAAATGAGAAACCAAAAAGGATGAATCCTTTTCTCCTTCACACCTGGTAGTGTTTCTTAGGAGTAATCTTGGTTTCTGTGTAGTCCAGTCTTAGAGTGGTTATTTCAAAGCAGGAGTCAAAACCAGGTGAGGATGATGTTTTTCTCCTGGCTCTGTAGAGCTGTGATCTGCCAGGTACCAGAGACCCTGGGTTTCAGAGAGGTTTTGGATAAAATACTCTGAACTCTGTGGCTTTCTTGGGAGAAATGTCTTCTCTGGTGGCTGAGGGTTTAAGGTTTTGGGGTTGGTTTATGTCCAAGACAGAGATTTCCCTGTTCTGCTTTGTCCAGTTTAAAATAAGCCACATTTGTTTATAATGATGCTGCCAAGAAAGGGTAGGGAATGCAGGGTACTGGTACAAACCCTGCAAGGAGGGCACTGCCCCAAAGGGACTGTGGGGAGTGAGGGCAGAGAGAGGGAAACAGCCTCCACAGCTAATTGAAAGCGCATCTTCCCGTCAGTCATGGAGCCTGCCCATCAATCATTCTGGCACCAACAGGATCTGACATCAGTAGGGAATTAAATAAACTCCTCTCTCTTTAGGGACCTGCTGATGGAAACCCGTAGGGGGGAAGTGAGCAGAGGAGAGCAGGAAGTGTGTGCGTGGGGGAGGAACAGTCTCAGTGGTCCCCTGGGATGGTGCAAGTCTGTGTCCTTCCTCTTTCTCACACCAGCACGTACAGCTGAAGGGATTTTTCAGTGACACCCCCAAAAAGGTGAACTTAAAGGCAGTAACAAGCCAAGCTCACCTCGGTTTGTGTAAACAAACTGCAATAACAGAATCCTAGAGAGAGTGCCCTGGAAGCTGAGTGATGCTTTGCACAGCTGAAAAGAGTAGTTTACACCTTTGGGTGAAATTAGCGTTACTGGACTACAGTAACCGAGAGGAGAGCCTGGACCAAAGTGTCAAAGTGAAGTGCTGGGAAGAGAAGTGGACTAAAGCAGAGGGTTAGAAGCTGAAAGCCTGTTTCCTATCCTGCTGCGTATCTGTCTCTATGGTGAATTATGATGTGGCGTGAATTAGCGTGTAACAGGCTGCACCTGGCTGAAATTGAAGGTTCCGTGCAGATAACGTGTCTGGTATCTGTGTTGGCCGGGCAATGGCCAGTCTGTCAGCTGGAGTGGGTGAGTGTCGGTCGGTGTGCATGCACGTGTGCCTGTGTGGAGGGCAGCGGAGCAGCTGGAAGCCATTCGGGCACTGACAAGTCCCCTGATGGACCTCTACTGATAGGGAGCAGCTTTGGTTTCAGGAAAGCCAAAGGGAACCTGTCACTAATTAGACACACAGCTAATTAACGAGAAGCAAACAAAGAGCAGCAGCTTGTGTTTTGGGAAAGCTCAGCTTTAGTAGCCAAGGACGTCTGCTCCTCCCTTTCAAACCATTTCAAAAACAAACAAAGAGAGGAGACTTGCATTTCAAAGCACTACAAACACTGCCAACCTCAGAAAGCCTTCCAGAAGGGATGGCCAGGAGTGGGATTTAGCAGTGAAAGGAAAAAGGGCTCTCCAGGTGTAATGAGACCTTCCCTGTCTCTAGGCCAGTACCCTCTGAATCCCCAGTGTGCATCTCTTATCCATTAGCTTTAAATTTTTCTTTCTCCAAATAAACATTCTTGTTAACATTTTGGGTGGGTGCATAAGAAAGAAAGGAAGCTGTGGAAACAGAAGCTGCCATTTTGTGCTTTGCTGCTTCCCAGGTCTTACAGAGGTGTGTGGGATTTCAATTTAAAAAACTGGTTTGTGCATTGTACTGGAATACTGTTGTTTGCTGCTTTATTTATTATTGCAGGGTTGGCTAGAAGGGTGAGTAACACAAATAAGTAAAAATAAAATTACTAAAATAAATCAGTAACATAAGTAAAAAATACCACAGCTATAAACAGATGCTCTGGAGTGGATAAAGCTCTGTTTGAGTGCTAATATCTTTAACAAGAGAAGTGAGCTTTTAGGCCAGGAGGAATCCAAAGCTGTAATCCCAGCTATGAGTCCTCCAGTGACCCTGAGGCAGCTTGCTCAGGGCCTGATCCTCCAATAAGCCTTGTCATGGTCCCAAGTCCTGCTTGGATCAATAATGTTTGACTGCCTCCAAATGCACTCCTGCTTAGGATTCATTAACCGCAGTTTGCAAAGTACTTTGAACGTGAAACACGGTGAGAATGCCAAGTTTAGTGTATTTCCTAGAGCCATGCATGTAATTAAGGGAGAATCTCAGCTTTCAAAAACCACGGCAGTTTCTAACCCTCCTTGTCATAGGAAAAAAACCCGCAGTATCTGGAAAATAGGACTCAAGGGTCAGATATTAGGAGGTAAATTTAAAACAACTACCCACCAAGTTATGCTATCTTAATACTAATCTCATGAGTTTGGGGACTAAATCATAACACAGAGTACTTGGGTTTGATACTGTGACTCTGCTTTAAATATTTATTAAAAGAAAATACATTATTAATCTTGTGTACTCAATATAGAAATGAAGGTTTTGTCATCACTGTCTAATGTGGACATTTAGCACAGCATTTGTCCTTAGATTAGCCTGTCAACATATCTTTGTCTATTTTCTTCCTTTACTTTGGAGGAAGGACTATGCTCCTGATTGGAGAAAAGGCTGGGCTCAGTCCCAGTGCTATCAATGGCTTCCTGGATGAGCATCCTGTGGTCCTGCTGCGATTGGAGTCCTCAGCGCCACAGGGGTAGGAGCAGGCATCAGCTCTCTAACAGACTGCAGAATGGAGTGAAGGTTACCTCCCTGCTTCCAAGGGATGCCACAGTGTTTAGCTCATGAGTGTTTTTCAAAACACTCCAACTTCCTTGACCAGGAGTCATCAGAGCACCTGGTGTCACATTGCAGTAGTAGATCACCACATGCACTTACATCAGGTATTTCTTTTCTAGCACTCATCTGGTTTTGCTGGTTTATGACCTGATTTGAAAGTGCCTTATACTCTGCTATCAGCATGGGTGTTTGTTGCTGTCAAAGGACCTGTTCAAAGAATCAGCAAAGCCACGGCAGAATTCCTTCTAATATCATTTTGGCTCAGGTCTCAAATATGTATGTAGCAGTAATTTTAAAAAAAGAAAGAAAAAAAAAAAAGAGAGAGAGAGAGAAAAGAAGGCAATGGCTTCAGGTTACAACAAGTAAGGAGCATATTAACTTTTCCAGACACAGATTGATTTCACTGTGCCTTTCCCCATGAATATCCTTAGCTTCTATGAAAATCTGTTGGAGGCAAATACATGAAGCACTTCATAAAGAAAACATTGTGTCACTTCAGTTTCTCTTTCTGGGGTGGTACTTAGCTGTTTGATTACTGAGACACCGCATAAACCCAGCAAGGTACAAAGCAGGGTAAGAAGATAATGAGAATTTTCTACCCAGCTGACACCGACTGAGGGCTGTTCCAGATGGCATCAGGTTTCTTTAGCCTACTCAGAGCTTGAAAATGTGTCCTTGATTTCAGCCCAGAGGAACGTGGGGTTGTGCTGCTTTATTGTCTAATGGATATTTCACTTGATCTCCTCATACAAACACGTTGAGCATGTGCTTGGGTCACTTAGAGAAAACTGAACCCCACTCCTGTTCTTAGAGTGTAATCCCTTAATATTGATTACTGTGTTGCACAGGGGCAACAGGTAACAAAATCCATGTGGATTCAGACTGGCAGCTGATCGTCCCACACACGCACGGTTTAGCTGGTGAGCTCTTTGCAGTATTGGGACTGCTTTTCCTAATCACTTACCATTGATGTATGAAACTCATAAATACGTTGGAACAGAAATAACAGGCTGCACCAGTTGTTCATATGAAGTGAACAGATGCAATGGGGGATTTTACTATGGACTGTGTTCCTCTCTACATTTATCTTGTAGGCAGCTCATATTTATCTTTTGCCAGCTCACATTAGGCCATAAGTAAGGGAATCTTTAAGCCAATGTATGAGAAAAGTATTTTGTGAAATAAAGGTAAGCAACTAATTACAAAATGCATAGGAAGGTCATCTTATCGTTTGTAAAAATATCTTTCCAATGACCAGAACAACTCGTTGATGGGATTTTACATGTGGCTAGGGCTGTATCTTCCATTTCCTGACTTTTTTTATTACTGTATTACTGTTTTTTTTTTTTTTTTTGGCTTGATGGAAGCCTCATTCTTCTCTGTGTCTTCTAGGGAATATGTCATATGCATTTGTAGTTGAAGTGATTTGTGGGAGATACATTATATACTTGGGTCTGAAGGGAGGTAGGAATCTCAAGAACTGTTGTAGCCTGAGGTTGATTTCTAAATATAAAGTACCCTGAGATGATCTGTAATGTTTAAATGTGTCCTTGATTCAGTTTAATGGGAGCTCAAATGCTGGAGGTTTGAAACACAGGAAAATGAACCAATGGGAACCCTTACAAACACCTGAGTCAAGATGAGTGACTGTTTAAAGGTATGGTCTAGTACTGGAAGATTGCTGGGCTATAAAGGGGCATCTTGTCGGGGGAAGGAGGGAAGATGCCAACTGGCTTTCTGCTCTGTCTCCAAATATAGCAAGTGCCGATTTTGCACGCAGAGCTGCACATACAATACTGCTCATGCAATAACCATGCACTAGAATATGAAGATGCAATCCAAGGTACTCATGGGAAACGTGTCCCTTCAAACCAATGTATCATGTTACATCCAACAAAAAAATAATTGGAGATACACTTTCAGGTTCATCTTACGTGAAGCATTTGCCAGTTCTCTACTGTCTGATAATAAAGAGTGTTTCTGTTAACAGTCCCACATGCACCCCTTAAACAAGCCTGTGATGTCTAGAAGCTGTGTTCCCAGCAAAATAACTCACATGATTTTGGCAGTCTAATTTCCCAGCTAGACACCCTGAGACTGGATTTTTTCACAGCATTTTTATTTGGGGCTGTTTTGGCATGAATTTCAAACCTGAAAGCATCAGTATCCCCAGGCTATCTTGAGGATCTGATCTAAGAGGCATCTTTACACTTACCCTAAAATGTTGGAGACAGTATGTGCTGTTAGCTCTTTTAAGACCTACAGGTTTGTAATAGGCTTGCACTTACAGGTCACTAAGGAGTCCTTACTAGCTAGTGAAAAATTTACCTTGGCTGTAATGCCAAATGCTGCTGAAAATCACCATATCCATCGGGGTACTCATGGCTTGCACTTTAAAATCATGGGTTTATTTGGGATAACTGTGTTTGAAAATGACATAGAATCATAGAATGTTTTGAGTGGGAAGGGACCTCCAAAGGTCATCTAGTCTAACTTGCCTGCAGTCACCAGAGCTTTGTTGAGGCTGACTGAATATCTCCAGGGATGGGGCCTCAACTACCTCTCTGGGCATCCTGTTCCAGTGTTCCACCACCCTTATGGTAAAGAACCTGTTGCTAACATCCAATCTAAATCTGCTCTTTTCTAATTTCATACCATTGCCTCTCATCCTATCACTGCAGGCCTTTGTAAACAGTCCCTCTGCAGCCTTCTTGTAGACCTCTTCAGGTATTGGAAGACTGCTATTCGATCTCCCTAGAGCCGAGTAATTACTATTAGAAACAAGAATTAACAGAGGAGGGAATCCTCCACTTTCCTGGGGCAAAAGCTTTGTTATTCTGCATTTATAGAGAGAAATTGTGCCACTTTTTACCATTTCCTGGGCAGAGCAAACACAGGAGAACTTTCCATTGGATTTTCTCCTGACTGAGACGTAGTAAAGATAAATGTGCACTGGCCATGCTGCAAGTGGGGGCTTTGCATAGCTCTACATGTTCCGCTTCTCTCTGCCCCTTTCAAGCTTGAACAGGGGTGATCAAACCAGGAGATTTGTTGTCTAAGTGACCTGATTTATGCAAGAGCAGCCTGACCTCTGGACATCTGCAAACTCTTATTTCTGAAGCTGCAGTCATATTTAGAGGCTGCTTTTTCAAAGTTTGGCTCTGCTGTCTCCAAATACTGTTTTTCATACTGTGTTCAAATAGCTGTAATTAGGACCACAGATTACAGGAATTTAAGCTGACACCTTACAAAACACTAGAAGAGTCCAGTGGAACATTCAGAACATGAGTGAATTGGAGCTATCTGGAAACAGAATGCAGGAGATGGATTTTCCCCTGGAGAGGAGCTCATAATTCCTAGTAAAGATAAAAATGAAGGACAGTTGAATTGGTTTTGAACGGCACATGGCTTCACATGAAGAGAACATCCAGTCACAGCTTGACATCAGCAGGATTTTTGTTTAGACTTGCTTTGTCCCACAGGGCAAGCAGAGCTATGGGGAGGATCCCAGGAGTGTTTGGCAGCACAGTGCACAAGTGACCCTCTTATGTCACCCCATTCCCACACAGGAGTCCAACACTGTCTCAAAATTGCACTCCATTGCACCTTTGTGCCACATCAGCTTGCCTATGTGGCAGCAAGACAACTTGGACATAAGGGTTAGAAGAGTACTGGACCAGTTGTTCTCAGCTCTGCTTCCAGTCTTGCTTCTGAGCTCAGGGATCACAGCCCTGCTGCAGGTGAGCAGGCCAACAGCACTTTATTTGCTCACTCTCTTGATACTTAGGAGCCTTTAAAACATTTCCTGTTATTTGTGATGTCTCTTGCTACCTACATTTTATCCTATGACTTGATTTTTCTTGAGTTTTGTCCTTTTCTACTCTTTTATGCCATTCAGCACTGCTCTGCCCTAGAACCTACCTTCTTTTGCCACCCATGCCTGGAGGCAGGGACACACCAGCTCTACAAGTTAGTAACAGATAAAAGCTGCAGCAGTCACCAAACTCCGAGGCAGATGGTTTTGCCCATTGGTGCAGGGGGTCAAGATCCTCATTCAAAGTCTGACAGCTAAAAATCTTGATTTGCTGGTAGAGCCAGCTCAGCAGTGTGCTTGGGCATGTGCTTACATTTGGCATTGTCCTCAGAGGGCCTTAATCATATGCTGAAACACTTTTCTGAATCGGTGCTAAAGGGCACCACAAAAGATTGTACCACGCACACCAGTGCATTAGGTTAATGGTTTTACTAGACGGAGAGGGATGAGAAGTCTGCTCACTGGGTTACTTGTGAGTAAAGGGAGGAGGAGTCTTGGTTTATCCTCACATGGAGTGCAAAGACAAGGAAGCCATTTCCCAGTGACTGCATTGCTCTGGGCTCAATCATTTTTCTTCCCTGTTACCCCCATCCCTAATGCATGTTGTACATGTCTACGGGATTGATTAACTACCTCCTCTTTGCATGCAGGGTGCCTCCAGGAGGCTGCAAACCGTGCAGGTGCTTTTTCTATGTTTTACGTGTAGGTCTTGAACATATGATGCAAGAAGAATCATTTCCATTTGCTGCTGCTTCTTTCCCTGAGGTGAGCCCACTCTGTATCTGTGATGCCTCAGGATGATAGCAACTTCAGATCTTTTTCTGATACACTGAAATTCACTTTCCTCGCCCTATGGCCAGTTGGCTCTGAGCTAGATGGGGCAGATCCTATCAAAGAGATCCATTGCAAGTCCTTTTATCCAATGCTATTCCATAATGCCTCTGTAATATTGCTAAACAGCCACTGTTGCTTCTCCACAGCAAAACAGCCATTTAAAAAAGAATTTGCTAGAACTCAAGTTTTCCCTTCAGTAGTCTGATGAATGTCAGGCTACCACCTAGTGTTTCCATCCAGAATAACAGGGCACATAGGATGCTAGGGACAGGTTTCTTCTCCCTCAGTATCTTCTGTGTGGCAGACACTGCTTTAAAGAGGTTATCAGAAGAAGTAAGCCTCTCTTCTTATACTCCAGCCACTTTCCTTCAAAGAATTTAAAGCTGCAGCCAGGCATGATTCAAAGTAGCTCTTCATTTTGGCCAGCTTCCCAGTTTTGATCAGCTCACCTGAGTTTTATGTACATTCAGGTATATTTACATCACCTCTTAGATCGGTAAATCATAGAATTATAGAATGGTTTAGTTTGGAAGGAACCTGAGAGATCATCTACTCCAATCCCACTGCCATAGCAGGGACTTTTCTCAACTAGACTTTCTTGCCTAAGGCCTTATCCAATCTGGCCTTAAACACCTCCAGAGAGGGGGCATCCACCACCACAAATACCAAGCACTTGTGTGTTTAATATAATGTCCTGGTAATTTCTACACCTTCAAAATACCTAATGATCCTTTGGGTTGTCTTGGCACCCAGAAGCCTCAGAATCACATGGTCCTGCAGCAAACAAATATATCACAACCTACCTGTAAAGTTTGATGCAGGCTTCACCAGTGTACAGTGCCTAAGTACTTACAGAAGTCATCTGTTTGCTCATTATTCTGGGAAGTTTTGCTCAGTGTTGGCCATTTCTAAAGCTAAAGGGAGAGTAGTTGTTTGTCTTTCCTGAAGCAGGATCCCATTTTAAAGATGTAATTTTTTCGGAGTTGCCAGTCTCCCTGTGAACTCTTTCAGGCAGTGTGATGTGTATGCAACAAGGAGCATTTCCATTTTTGTTGCAGAAGGCTTTTTGCCAAATTTTTGAAGCCTTAAGAGAAAATTTTTGCAGGGGCTTGGTGAGAAAATGTTCTTTGTTGTTTCAACATGTCTTGGGACAAATAGGAACAGGTCCTGAGGCAAGACAGTATTCAAAATTAAATTAATTCTCTTAAAAATGTTATTCCAAGGTACCATTGATATTGATGTGTTTCTCAAAGCGTACATAGTACTGTTGGCTGTGCCCTCTCCTTTAATTGATGTTGCCTTATTCATCTGATTGGAAATGAGAGTAGATTAATTTTACCTTAATTTTGTTCCCTTCAGAGAGTAACCTACAGATAGTATATCCTATATACTTGGTATTTATTCTGCTGAGTATATTTTACAAACTTAAATTCACCCTGGCCTGTATACCCATACATGGTTATTCACTTAGTGTATTACTGCATTGGGGCATTGCACAGTGGGTTCTTGGTTTTACCAGTGTGTGGGAAGAGACAGACTTTGCTCTCTGTGGATTATATGCTGAAGATGGGCATCTTTGAAAAAAAAATTAGGGCACTTCCTTCTGATCTCACTGTGGTGTCACAACACCACATGCTTTTCCATGCCAGAGGTGGCATTGCCTTGTCCACACTGTGACATGGGTTCACAAAGACTGTAACTTGTCCATAATCTCAAAGGAAATCTATAAAGCAGAGATGGGACACAAGGTTTGAGCTTCTGCCTTAACCATGCTGCTTCAGACTATTAGTCCAATAGCTAAGGTGCAGAAGAAGATCCTGAGATATTCTTGGCTTGCCAAAAGCCAAGAGGTCAGGGGCAGGAGGAGATTAAAGGGCTCCCCAGTTTTGCCCGGTTTCCCATGCTACACCACCATCTGGGAAAGAGCATCTGTAGTACAGAAAAACACCTGGAGTTTAGCACCTCTTGCTGGTTAATCTCTGCCCTGTGTGTATGCAGCTGGATTCCTCAAAAGCACAAAGCACTGAGGAACCCAGGGCTCTGCCACTGTATGGGAGAGAAAAACACACAGATATTTGGGAAGGGAGAAGAGCTGTTTGTCTGGAGAAGCAAGAAGAAAGGCTGGGAAGTTTCCAGGAGGCAGTTCCAGGCTTGCTAATGTATTCTCAAGTGTGCCAAATAGCTCTATAGATGTCTATGGTTGCAGCAAGAGCTGCTAAAAGATGTGGCTTGTGGCTCTATTCACCTGTGATGCACAAATGTGGTACGAGGTGCTACTTTGTAAATTGGATTACAGGATTGGGAAGATTTGTTTATTGTATCTTGCCAAGTCCCAGCTGTTCCCTCTGATTGCCTATAGCAGGGAAACTGCTCTGTGGGGACAGTGCAAGTCAACTATGGGGGAGCTCACCACCACAAAGTGCAGAATCCTGACCCAGCTGCAGGTTACAGTCTGGCAGGATGAAGTGATGGGGAGGAGAAGGTTAGCAGCATGAGCTTGGAGGGACACAGCTCTCTGGACAGGCATTTGTAGTGCTGTGGAGCTAGATAAACATCGGTGAAGATGAATAACAATGCCACACAAGGTGAAGGAAAACTGCTTCCAAGAAGATGAGTTGTAAGAAAAGCACTGAAAATAATGTCAGAAATAGTCTCTCTTCCAGCCCTGCAGGTATTTGGCAATAAAAGCATATTGATTAGCTGACAATCTTGCTAACAGATGCTAACAAAGAGAGTCTGTACTAGGCTGATTTTTATACTGAATCACAGCTTCTGCATTGGAAACTACTGGAAAGAAATTCCTGAGGTTGTATGTTCATGTGGCCCTGCTCCCTTGCTGCAGCTGAGCCCCTCTTACCTGGAAGGGCAAATGGGAGTGGAACTGCCCTCTTTGCCACTCAAAATTAGTGATCTACTTTCTCCTCAGCAGGTCTCTGTCTCTGCACTTCCCATTATTGCTCTTCTGTCTTTTGTAGCCTTTGTGGATTATACCTGCCTTGCCTCCTAAAGCTTGTGTCTTAAAGAAGGGCCTTTTCCTGGCACTTCCTCTGTTTGACCTGTTAATGTTCATTTGCATTCAGGGATAATAAACCAGAGTGGCCTAATATGTGTCACATCATGCAACAGAATGGAGAGCAAACACCTCAGGCAGTGAAGAATGGAGTGAGCACATCACTTCAGGAGCTGATGCATGCATTAGGGCTGCAGCATTTTCTTTTCTGTACCCAGTAGCTTAAATATGGCTGAGATTTTGGTTCATGACTTCTTATCAAAATACATTTGTACCTCAGAACACCCAAGTTATTAGGCCAGAGAGACAGCACAGCCATTGAGATAGCTGCCAGCCTGCCAAAGACCTGTGTGTTGTGCTTTGGCTTAATCTCACTGCAGACAAGAATCTTGTAGCTTTTTGTTGCTCTGGGCCTCACTCAGCTACGTGCATCAAGAGGAGCAGGCCTGCTTCTCTGGGCACAGCTGGGGATTTATGAGAGATCAGAGAGGAAAAGTAGAGACAAGGGGATTGCATCGTCCCTCCTGCTCTGTGGCTCACTGCAACATGTTAGCTGTGTCATGCAGAAGTAACCATGCAGCTCCTTCTATTCACATTTTGTCTGTATTCATTTCTGGATGAGTACAGATAACAAGCTCCAGTCCACATCTTCTGTTCCATCTTTAGAGGTTCTGGGACTTCATTCATAGATAAGGAACTTGCTATTGAGACATAATTTCTTGTCTAAACTCTGAATTTTGTGGCCAAATTCTTCAGTGGTTCTTCAAATTAAATCCCCAATGAAGTAATTTTTTATTCAATCAAGGAGCGGAGAAATGGTTTGCTCTAGTTCATGGCAGCAGCAGTTCCTAATCCTGGCTGTTCAGCTGATATTAATGCCAATCTTTCAGTGGCATTCAATAACATTTTGACTTTAATTCCTCTGAGGGATCTGTCTCTTAGATGCCTGAAGTAAAAGCCCAATCTCTGTGTCAGGTGGGCTTCTGCTGTTTTGTGGGCTTCATAAGAAAAGCAGTTCTTTGTGGGGAGACAAGTAGAAGTTTCTTTCTTGCCAGGTGTAGATGAATTGAGTGGGTAGAGAAAAGTGGCTTTTTAATGCAGAGGTGTGTGTTAGCTTAAACAAACAAACAAGAAAAAGAACAACTAAATCTGGGCATGAATTATAGCCTGCTTCAGATTTCAGTGTGTCACGTTCTGAATTGAGCTGGAGTACTCATGGTTTTTTTTTAAATTGTATTTGAACAAAAGTAAATACAAAGAGAAAGAAACCAGGAGAGCAAGAGCCTGCAGGAAATTCCTCTACTGTAAACAAAGTCACCTTATGATTGATGTGAATGTACAGCCCCTTGTAAACATGTCTGTTTACTTGCAGGAAACCAGAAAGAACCCACATTGGGAACTGCTGATTTTATCTAGCTTTGCTTAAATGCTTTTGGCTTCCAGTAGTCACTCCAGAGGGAACATGGGAGTGATCCCTGGAAAACTAGAGTCTACTGTACTTTAAAATCTGTACCAAATACTGCAGATGGGCAGAGCTGCATGGGAAAGATTGATCATAGCGTTTTGCTCTCTTGAACTTGAGCAGTGAAAGCTTATCAATAGTGGATGTGAAGCATTAATCCTTTGTGAAGCAGCTCTAGTTCTTAGTGCATTTCATGAAGGATTTTTATATCTCTAAAAAGGTGATAATGACCCTGATTTAACACCCTGAGGTTCCTGTAGGCTCCCGTTGAAAATTCTTTGTTCTGACAAAGACTGTCAGTGCTGCCAAAATTGATGAATTTGTGTGTTGATAGAAAATACTGTCATTGTTTGTGGGACAAGTTGTTTTTATTCAAAGGTTTGGTCATATCTGAGGGTGAAATCCTGGCTGTGTTGAAGTCCATGGGAAATTGGTCATAGCCTTAAGGGGGGCTGCAAACCATCGCAAGCAAATCTGGATTTCTTGTAATGGATATATCAGAGAAACGATGAGGAGCTATGAACTGTCTTCTGCTGAAGATGTAACATGCTACAGAGTAACCTTACTTTATGGATGCAAAGCTAATTACTTGGGTGATAATTTGGGTTTGGTCTAGAAATTCTCATTGCCAGGTGGTTGCAGCCTGTTTCCCAGGATTGAATGTGTTTCAGGGTTCCTCCTAAAGATATTGCTCTGTCTTCATGTTGGCAGAGGTCTCACTGATTTCTGAATGTTGCAAACAATGACCACTAGGGAAATGCATCAAAATTTGCAGATCTGTTCCAATGGGGAAATATAACACCTGGGATTGTTCACAAAAATGTGCCCCTGGTTTGTAAGCTGCCTTTCCATAAAGTGGTGTATAGAGGGAAAATATCTTTTTTCCTTTGTGCATACAGATTTGGAATTTGGAAGAAGCTCTCCAAATATTTCAGGCCAACAATCATTTAGTATCACAAAGGATCCAAACAGTGTATCGGTATCCTAGCTTTAGCATATGTCATTTTTCAATGCAAAGTCTTTACATGCCTAGCAGTGTTCACAAGCAGTGGTAGTCACTGAGCCATTACCATGTCATGCTACCAGCCAAGAACCAGTGCATGAAAGAGGACTCCTGCATTATCATCTTTTGAGCTGAGTAAAACCCAGAAGATGAAAGTAGGAAAAGGAGATTGAGATAACAACAAGCAGACTTGAGCCACAGGCTTAAGCACACATTTAATTTCACTTTCAGAATGGTTCCCTAACTTTGCCTGGTGAACTAGTAAATCACATCTCCCAGTTCATTACAGACCTCTCTATATTTTGTCATACTGATCTCCTTTCCAGCTGAAATGTCCTATCTCTCCAGTCTAAACCTTACATGGAAGCTGTTTTCTGTTCATCTTTTTTGCCATTTGCTGGGTCCCCTGAGTCTCTTCTGTCTTTTTAGAGGAAATGACCAGCACAGTGGGCAGCGGTCAAAGCTTACATTCAGGCATAAGAAAGTTTTCTATTCTGTTTTCTGTTCATTTCCTAACAATTTCTAACACTAGAGGGTTCTTTTTGGCTGAGGACAAGTATTGAGCTGATGTCTTCAGTGCACTATCCCCAGGGATTTCTAAATCTCTTTTTGTCCTCAGTAATACCTAACCCAGACATGTCAAAGGGTTTATGGACTTTAGATTTCTCCACATGTGCACTTGTAGTTAATGAAATGTAATTCAATCTGGTGCTTCCACAGCCTGTTAGTCAGTTTGTCCAGATCTTGCTACCCCTCCTCAGCCTCAGTTTCAAATTTGAGGATCTAGAATGATTTGGGAATCAATTGCAAATGTCATTTTCGTAATCACCCCTTTGGCACATTGTTATGGACGAGTTGCACAGGACTGGTGCCAGGACAGACCTTTGCAATTGTGTCTCAGCAACGCTGTTCTGCTGTAAAAACCAAGTTTCCTTTCTTTGAACCAGTTACTAATTTGCAAGAGTTTGTTCCTTCTGACACCATGACAACACTGGAATTTTTGGTAAGGGATCTTCTTGAAAGTTTTTCTTTTTAAACCCCCCCCTCCCCCAGCGATGTCAGATAAATCAGCCTTACCCATACATACAGCAAGTTCTTCAGAGCACTCCAAGGGAACAGCACTACCATTATCACATATTTACCCATGCAATTAACTCTCTTCCTTAGCATATTTTCCACTAATTTCCTCAGTGCACAGACCAAGTCTAAGTACTCAGATTCCAGGATCACCTATAATTATGTGTTTTAGTGATCAGTTATGATGCCCAAAAATTGAGTTCTATGTCTTGATTAAATATGACAGTTACTCTTTGTGAAGACAATCAGTCTCCCCCTACAATTATGCTTTCTAGGTTTCCACTTTTTTGAAAGTCTCTGAACATGTTATAATCAGTCATCATCCTGATGGGACGGACAGTTGAGAGAAGAGTCCTAGTGGTTCCTATGTAGTAATAATTATGTTTATAGCCTGAAGTTAAAGAACAAAACTGGCTTCAAGGTTTTAATTTCATAAGGAAAATCCAAATCTCTGAGACATCTGCCAGGCACAGGAGCCACAACAGCCATCTCTGGTTCCTTTCAGGATAATACCAGGCATGAAATCCTTGCACTGCTGAATCACTGATGTCAGTAAGAGTAATGAGCTGAAAGTAAAAGGGGAATTTGGGCTAAATGCAGGGAAAATTATGCATGTCACAATTCATATAGACAGACATATTTAGCTGAATAAATAGTCATCTAGAGGCTGATGGAGATTTCCCTACTTCAGAAGGAATTGAAGTCAAAGCCTGTAGGTGCAATCTAAGTATGCTTTCTGTGCTGAGCCAAGCCCAGGTCCTCTGAGCAGCAGCACTGTGGTTCTGTGACAGTGCTGTTCCAGAGGCACCATTCTCACTTAGAAGTGTGATGTTTTCTGACTATCAGCATTGCTGACCAGCCTTTTGTGTCTTTAATCATGTGCCATTTTGGTTTGCTAAATGGAGAAGACAGAACAAGAGGAGAATTTATGCCAGACTGAGAACAAACATAGCTTCATGTGGGTGGTTTTATACCTTGGAGGCCAATCCCTCATCTTTCTGACTTGTTTGCTCCTTTCCTTATTTCTGATAGGAAAACAACCCAGAAGGATGTAAATCATGATCCAAGTCCCTCCCCTCCTTGTAAAAGTGAGAAACTGGAGGAAAAGGGGCTGCTCTCTCATGTAAAGAGAGAGAAAGGGAGATGGCAGAATGAATTTCTTCTTAATAAACTTGACACAGTGGCCAGGAACATGTAACTGAGAGCAGAAGAGGGTTTGTATCTTTGTTTTTTCAAAGTGCAAAATAAGGGCTGGTTTATTGGACTCATGGGATCGGACAGTGTGCAGAAGGCCACCCATCTGGAAACCGGCTGATCACTACTGAAACTTTCTTCCCAGGCTTCCTTTTCTCTGACAAGGTGCTGGGGTTTTATGAGAGGCTGACAGCAAGCCTTTTACAGACCATAACTCCTTGTCTCAACAAAAATCGCTATAAATTAGCTGGAGAAAGGACCTGAGGGGATTGTCTCAATCTGGCTTGGGGTCTCAAATCCAAAGTCAGCAATTCTAACAGGATAATCTGAGTTTTCAAATCAATTGTGTCTGGAAACAACTTTATGGGAAATGGGCGAGTGGGAGGCAGAAGGAGACAGGGAAAGGGAGGCAGAGAGCAAGAGGAGTTTATTTCTAGATGGTGAACGTGTAGACCATGTAAGTCTCTTTTTCACAAAGACTTTTTGGGGAGTTATAAAGGAAATCAGCTAGTCTGTGGCTCCCCAGGAGTCCTTATTTCCTTCAGGCTGAAGGCAGCTTCTATATAGAACTTGGACTCATGCTCCAAACCTGAGTACCCCAAATTTTCTAAATATTCAGAAACTAAGCTTGCCTATGACCTTCATATTGGATCCCATTTGCACAACAGCCCAAATCTAGTGCATCTTGGAAGACTACATTCCCATCTGGAAGATGTGCCAAACCCCCAAGCTTTCCTATCCATACAATGACTCTACTTACTAGTTTATATTCCTGAATGGTTCAACAATAAACAGTTTCAGGATAGAAAAATATTATCTTGAATCGTACAGTGAATGAAGCTGAGCATTGTGTCTGTATCTGTCAGCTCAGCATGGAGTATGGAATCAGTGGCGTGATGCTACAGGAGAGAAATAAGCTGAGGTTCTGCTTTTCAAAACAAGGAAGTTAAATACAAGCTGAAACTTTGATAAGCACTAAAAACCTTTGTTCAGAAAACTAAGTATTTTGATAGCCTGTAGACAAGAATTTACCCTATTATAAATACTCAAGCAGTGTTTCCAGGTGAGTAGATTGGATACTTTCTAGTGAAAGCTGTTTATGCCTGAGTTTGTTCAGGGCGGGGGGTGGGGGGGAGGGAGGAAACTGCCATTAAAAAGACTCCGAGAGCAATTTGCTTGGTGTAAACATAAAAATTGCCACACCAAACCTTTGCACTGTACTTACACTATTTATGGTAAACTGGTTGGCTTTTCTGTTGCACAGATGTGTTATGATCTTGATTTTTGCTTTTCAGAGTGGCTGAGTGATGGAGCCAAGTGATTGAGGAAGAGGATGGAAGCCCCTTGGACTTCTTATCTTGGAGGGAGAAGAGCATCTCTGAACAAATTGGGAAAATACTACTTGTAACCAGGGATAACTGCAAGAAGCACTTCTACGCTGAAATGTCCTGGCAGAAAGATTAGCACAAAATTCTAGAGACCAAAACAAACTTTCAACAGCATCCACCAGCTGGAGCTGTTACTGTAGCTGCCAGTCTGCCTTGGTCCAGAAATTGCCTGCTGCTGGTTGATCTTTGGCTCTGCTATGGTTGAAAGACACAGTGAGAGGGAGCTCTTCAGATTCTCAAAATGCATTCTCTGTGAAAACATTCAAATATACACTTAATTTAAAACAAAAGTGTTGAGAATCAGGGGGTTTTGCTGTTTGCCAAGAGCTCTGCTTTCTCCTGCAATAGCTGACTCTATAACTTAGTCTGACTGGTGCTAGGCCAATTCCTACTAAAAGCTGCGGAAAACTGCTGGTGGAAGCTGGATTGGGCTCATCTGGTGCCCTGCTGAAATTTGTGATGATATACCAAAGCAGAACAAAGATAACAGCCTCAGACTGTACATCCACTGGGGCAGGGACTGCCTGTTTGTGTGTGTTGCATCGTGTTGAAGACATTTGTCGACACTTTAGAAATAATGAATAATGCCAGTGTGAGGAGGAAATTTCTCCACTCAACCTGAGGTGTTTCTGCTGTTACGTGTTGAAAGAGAAACACAGAGCCCTGAACTTTGAAGACATGGCAGGTGAGGAGAAGGAAAAATCTTTCTACTTCCCATTTAAATTTAGGTTTAATCTGCATTTGTTGGGTCTGAGAGAAACAGTTGAGATTTTAATTTAATGTTGTTGGTTTTGGGAAAGCTTCTTGGGATGCATGGCATGAAAACACCTGAGATATGTGACAAGGTTTTGAATTAATTTGTCATTTCACCTGGTTTCCAGTACAAACCAGACTAATTGCAGTAAAAGTCTCTGTGGTAAAAAGATACTAGAGCAAGTGTGAATTGGGAATTTTTCTCTACAGTAACTGTAAGAATAGTCACCAAACAGGTTTTAGAATTATTTAATATGGGAGGGAGCAAAGCTTCATGATCTCATAGTAGCAGGATTTCACCGGCACTATCAAGTTTTCAGAGCTCTCAAATTCAACCTATTCATATTTATTGAAAAGCTGCATTGCACACTTGAATTGCATTTTCTCCTATCTTAGAGGCTTCCAAATCTCTAGCACAAGCTGACATCTCTCTGGTGTTTGAAGTGTTCACCTCAACTGTCCACATTTTGCTGTTAAACAGCTGATTGATGGGTATGTTCATGAAAGAAAACTGCTTGTTTAAAAAAAAAAAAATTAAAACAAAGAAGGAAGGATGTGTTAAGCAGCACTTACGGAGGAGGACTGAAGAGTCCCCTGGCATGGTTTCTTGACATGCTGTGTCCAACAGTGTTTCCCCAGGGAGGTATTGGCTGGGTTCCCATGCCTTGGCATTGATGTGGTGGCTCAACATTATTTTCCCCTTCTCCCCTCTCCCAAACTGCTTGAGCTATAAACCTGGCCATTGAATGATCTAATTTTAAAACAACACTCCTGTAATAGCACTATTGGAATGGGATAGAGAAGTGAAAGGCAAGGTTGTCTCCACTTCCAAGGACAGCATGCCATGAGTTTATTACCTTAGGGATACTTTTCTTTGGGTACAGCTGCAATTTTTATTTCAGATAGTGTCTTAAATGGCAGTCACAGGACTTTGAGCTGCTATAAGGTGAGACTGGCATTAAACGTCTCCACTACAAAAAGAATATTGAGGTTGTATTTGTGCTCTATTTGTGCTGTTCTTTTTTTGTTTGGTTGGGGTTTTTTTTGTCAGAGAAATGTTTGAATGCACTTTTGCATTGAGGACAATAAGGGAACTGAAAAATAAGAAACCTCTCAGGAATGTGGTATTTTGCTGTGATTTACCCCATGACAGACTTGCAGGGAAAGTGTTAGAGGACTGAGATAAGCCAGCATTGATTGGGCAGCGTATGCTCATACACTGCTTGGAGTCACATCATCTGTATGTGGATTGAGGCTGCAGTACTGCTTCCTTCAGGCATAGCAGAAGGTAAAACCCTGCTTACTGTGATAGTTGAGACAGAGCTGAGGGACAGCTCAGTTTTCTCTTTTAGAAAGCTGGAATCTATCTAGTTTAGCCTTCTGGTTTGCAACAGCCATTTACATGATTTCTAACCATTTATCCCAGCAACATCTGGGACCTACAGCACAAAAGAACAAATAATTGATTCTATACATTTTTTAATGCATGCAAATGTCTTTTGGGGGATCACCCTGTGAACACAGGCTCCTGTGCACTTAGTGCTTTTCAGCTCCTGATGCACTATTGTTCTGTACCTGTTGACATCAGTTCTGTAGCTGTTGAGAGAAGCAGGAAGGAAACTGAAATGCCAAGTGAATTTCAAAGTCGTTATCACCGTGTGGAAGATGGACAGTTATCATGTGAAAAGTGACAGAATTGGCAGGACTGGATCTTAGGGCTTGGTATTTCTGAAACACTAAGTTAAAAGCAAACATGCTTTAAAACAGAGATGGGGAGAAATGGAGATGTCACGTCTGCTGTGTGCAGGCTGAGCTGGGAATCAAGGCTTCCAGGCTCACAATGGATGCTTCTGATTCTTTGAAGAAATCTTTTCTGCACTGCACATACAGAAACATGCTCCTTTTTCTGTAGTCTGTGTTTGTGTTGTTGGTTGAGCTTAATGTTGGCATGTTAAAAAAGCAATTACTGATCCTTACATAGTGGAAAGCTGAGTCTGAACTGTGAAGAGTGAATACTTCTGAGAACATTTCCAAGACCTGGGATTCTATAATTCTAAAGGTTTTGTCTGGGCCTGTCTCTTAACTGTAGCTGAGCAAAAACCTCCCCACTGTAAATTTCCTTTCACAATAGAATACAGAACCCTGAAGCACATAAGCCACAAAAATCTCTGTGTGACCCAGCAAATTGTCATCAGGAGGTGACTCTGCACCCTTGGCCCTGGTTTTTGTATGGTTTGGATTTAAGTTCTGCCAGGGGAAGGGAGTGGGGGAAAAAAAAAGTACTCTTTCTGGTAGCATATCCTGTGTAACATGAAGGACAGAGCCTCTCCTTTTGCTGGATGACACGCCCCAGCGTTCCCCAAAGAGTTAGTTCTCATACAATAGAGAATGACCCAGTTCAGCAGTGAAGAACATCAGCTGATGAAGTGCTCTCTGTAGTGAATCTGTGATGCTGCTGTATTGGAATGTGTAGAAGGAGACAAGAAACGGTTATAGGAGAGTAGAATTGTAGTGTTTGTTCTAGGGATAGGCAGAAGTAAAAAACACATGAAAGTGATCCATACATGTGTATAATAAAGCAAAATACTTTTTAGGCACATGACACATTTGATTACATTAAAAATCCTCATGTTTCCTTTTCTTCCCTTGCTTTTTGTGTTAGGTGGTGTTCTTGTTTCTGGGATGAAGGATGTAGTTGGGGTGCTGGATCTCCAAGCTTTCTCCAGAGCTGAACAGGCTGATCAGCTGCTTTTTCATTTGCTTCTAGGACAGCAGCATTTTTGTTTCTTTGTTTTTCCTGTTTGGTTTATAGGATTATCTTTGGGGTAGGGAGTTTCTGGGACCTGACCGAACCAAATTCTCTAAGAAAGACATGAAGGCTAGAACTGTATAGGAGATAAATGCTTTTTGTTCTTCAAGGTCATTTTGCCCTGATTGTAAGAGGTGAGTTGTGCATATTAGCTGTCAATAGAAATCTTCATCCTCTCCGCTTTTTCACCTGAGCATAGCAGGTAAATACCTGTTTCCATCCAAGCTGCTTGTTACTAGTTTTGAAACTCTCTGTTGATTGCAGACCTTGCAGAGACAAGAGCTCTGCTCAGTAACATGCTCTCCCTGCTTCTGTGCCCTCTTCCGAGGCTCCACTTGTCAGCACAGAGGATGTGGCAAATTTTCTTGTTTCCACCCTCATGTGGAGAACTGCTTGTGGTTAAAAAGATTTGCAAGTGTGGTGTTTTGTGGTTATGTTACTGCTTCCTCCTGTAATCCCACATACTCTGGCACACAGGGTGTTTAATAGGATCCTCAGGTTGACTCCATGATGACTAATTTGCTCAGACCGCACAGACTGTTCATATCCTCTGGTAAGAAGCTCAGTGCGAAGGATCAGTTGTAGACCTTAGTGCAAGCTCCTGAAATAGTTTCCACTTTACAACAGGGTCAGTGTGTGAGAACAGATGTCCTTCAGAGGAAAGCAGTGAAAGAGTTGGTCTGTGAAGAGCTAGTGCCTGACCCAGGCTGGTTTAAGAGATGTGCAGATTGTCAGTTTTGTGCTTCTTGATTCTCCAAAGAGACTGTTTATCAAGCCATCACACTGGCCATTCTCACCACCAAAAAGACTGCTCTTCAGAGGGCACCCTGAAAACTGGCTGTAACAGCAGCCTGAACAAGCCCTCAGATCTTGTCATCCATGCTGTGAGTCCAGCAGCTTCTGCAGCTCTCTTTGGGCTGGTGCAATGGGCCTGGCACTAGTGAAAATTAAATAAAAAGCAGAGGAACACATGCTGGTACCAGTTCAGCTGCATTTAATGTAGCCCATGTCTGCACTGGTTGACTACAGAAGTCAGCCTGTGTACACAGGACCTGCCTCACCAAGCGAGTGCTTGTGACTTGCCCTGCTGTCCTGGGCTGGAAGAGATGCAGCTAGGCTCACTTCCCTCCAGCTCCACTCTCACAGCCTTTAAGGGCAGAGTGCAGGTACAAAGGCCACTTCTGTCTGCAGTTTTCCAAACAGCCAAGAGCACACCACCGTTCAGCAGCCCAGCCAGAGTCCTTTCTCTCCCACTGGCAAATTGATAAGGAGGGACTTTCTTCTTCCACAACTAAGTGCTGCTCTGATTTACTGCAGCTCTTCCTTAAGCACTTCCGGAGGTCAGAGGGCTGCAGACATTAGCCCATAATGGAAGACCTGAGGTCATTTGTAACCAATACCAATGAACCTGGGTGCCGTACAGTGCAGCTGGGGGTAAATAAACCTGTCCCCTGGCTTGCTTTGTAAAATCTCTCACTAATGTGACACAGTGAGGAGCACAGAAAAATAATGGATGGTTCTCATCAGAAGAAATATAGTGCCCAGTGGCTTGTGAAGCATGTGTGTTTATCTATTATTCTTGTAGGACACTATCCTGCCATGCAGCTGTGCTCCCTGAGGAGGCTCTGATGGCCACACTGGGGACTGAGGGCTGCATTGTACATACCCAAGCAGCCTTTCCTCAGCCTGCCTTGCTCAAGCCTTGCTAATTACCATTTATAAAGGAAACTTAGAACATTTCTAGTGAAAGTATTATTTTTTAGTTCAAAGAGTACTAAAAAAAAATCCTGCATTGCAGTATCACTAGACTGGGATCATTCATAATCAATACAAATTAACTCAAGTTAGGCTGGCTGTGATAGAATTGCCAATGGTTGTGTAATTGGCTCAGTGGTCCAAAAATCCTGTGAAAATGTATTTGGCTCAATTGTGCAGGATTTTTACTTCTAAGGATGGGAACTTAAACGACGGGAAACAGTCTTTTTGAAACTCACTCTTGTAAACAATGGCCGTGCTTAGCACCTCTATTCATCTAATAACCCCACAACAGGACCTGTCATCAAGTGGTACTCAGACCCGCTCAGTGTCTACTCCAGCTTCATTACTGGAAATTAGGTCTATTTATACTGCTTTGAATGCTCCACGCAATTCAGGTCCCGAGCAGAAAGACAAACTCCCTAGCCGGAGCGCTGTTTGTTTGCCCGGCTTTGTCACTATCAGCAAAGGAAGCGATTTTCATAACCAGCGGGGAGCCCCTCCCGGCATGGCTGCTGATCGCTGCCGTGGCTGCACCTTCAGCGTCCCGTGAACCGCTCCGCACCTGAAGCCTGCCCTGGCGGCATCAAGATGATGACAATAGGCCTCCAAGATAAACAAAATTACTGAATAAAAAGTGCTGAAAGCCAGCAGCAGGTGAACTGCTGAGAACAAACTCTGCATGCCCATCACCCCGCCTGCGAGGCAGGCTGAGCTGTGGCTGGGCAGAGCTTATCACTCAGGTTAACACTCGGTCCTTTCTCCCCCTTCTGCCTCGGCACCTCCCTCCCAACTTTCAACAAGTGTTCGATTGAGGGAGAACATTATTGATTGCCCCCCTTCCTCTTTCACAACAAAACAGAGAGGAAACAGCTCCACGGAGGCTTTGTAAAGCAGCCAGGTGTTGTTGGGTGGCTGGTCACTGCTCTCTTCAGGAAGGTAAATACTGGGCTAGAGATGATTAGAGCTGTGTTCAGAGGAGCACCACAGGGGCAGCAGTCTTCACACTGTCATAAAACCCCATGCTCCAGCATGCGTTTGCGTTTCTCCCAGTGAACCTGCTCTTGTTGGTGCATCTTCAGCAGCAATTAGCTTAAGTCTCAAACAAATATTTGGCTCTGCTAGTTGGAAACGTGATGCACATGCAGAGGTACACTTTACATGTACTGAGTGGTGTTTGTCTTTTGCTCCAGCCTGGTTAAAGGCAGCTGTGTTAGGAAGAGAGTAGGCAGTCCAGCTGGCATGGCCTGAGCTCCAAACCACTGGTGTCACCAGCACTCTGTGCACTCCAGCATTCTCTTGAGCATATTCTTCTTCTGCCATATGCTGCCAATTGCTTGCTTTACTTTAGGTACAATTTCTAGGAAAAGAAATAGAATGAGGGAAACTGGAAGTTTCCCCTGTGTCAATACACTTCCTAAAGTACTTCTTGCATAAGACACCAACAGCAGCTAGCTGCAGAGGCACTGGACTCCAGGAGGAGGCCTTCCCTGAGGTGGAGGCAGTGATCATGAGTGATGAAATGACTACTGGCAGGATTCATGTGTCATGCAGCCTGAGTTCATGGGTGCTGGCAGCATCCATATTTGCTCTTACCAGTCACTGGCTGCTGTGGAAAGACAATTCCTTGCTCCATTGTGAAGAGTAGGGTAAAAACTGGCTACCAAGTGTTAATATACTATGAGCAGAGGTATCAGCCCCTGCCTGTGTCATCTGTACTAGGCTCTAGCAGACATATCCAGCACAAAGGGCTGATAGGGTAAACAGGGAGGCCAAATAAAATCACGCAAAGGGAGTAAAGGCACAAAGAAGTGAAGCAATGTGGTCAAGGTCACAGAGCAGGTCAGAGCTGGGCTGGCCTCTGGGTCTGCTGGGTCCCAGGATTATGCACTGCCCAGTGCAACAGGCAAACTTGCACACTGTTTTGCATCAAACACAGGCACCCTCTGGGAAACGGTTTGTTGTTTTAACAGCTGCAAACTTTGTGCGGGATAGATTCAGGTTTTGTGATGCTTTCTTCCAGCTTCTTAGTAAGAAAATCAAGGTAGCATAATGGAAACTCTGGATCTTTTTGCAACAGCTTAGCACAGTGTTAAATCAGCTTTCTACTTGAGCAGTACTGTTCACACAGTCTAGAATTTCATGAAAGCCCAGAGGGGCCACTGCATTGCAACCCTTGTAGCTGCAGGAAGAGGAGAGTAAATCCGGGACATACAGGGAATTTCAGGGTTCCTGTCAATCCCAGTGGAGATCAGGGCTGGCAAGGCAGGGAAATATTTTTATATTTTTTCCTGACAGATACTTGGGTGGTATTGCCCAATGATGAAAGGAATAGAAGGGAATTCATTATCATCTCTTCTCTTTTCTCTTTTTATTTATTTTTCTTTTAAAAACATGTTAAAAAAATTAATTCAGTGCTGAGGAAAGGTGACAGATTAACAGCCCCAGAGATTTCAGCCCTGTGTTTATCCTCTGAACAGAGGGTTGTAAGCACATTCCCGGTGCTCCAGCACTGTGCCCCAGCCCTGACCTCAGCGACCAGCTCGTGAGAGAACAGCCACCTCATCCCTCCATCCCCTCCAACTCATCAGAGCTGCATCCCCTTGGATAGACCAAGGAGTGCTGTTTGGAGTGTGAGGCTATGCCAGGGACTCCTTCAAGTGAGGAATGGAGATGATGATCCACCCCATACCTCTGCATTATGCTCATGGTCTGACAGCCATGGTGCAACCACCTAAGCAGCAAGCTGTGCCTGCCAAGGCAGCCACGCAGAGCTGTTGCTCCAAGTCCTCCAGACCAGAAAACATGCTTTGAGTTCTTGCTTCACTTTTCTTTCCAGTCTTCAGTCCTCTCCCTCTCAGGAGGGAAAAATGCTAATCCTTTAAGAGCACAATAGAAAAATCCTTTGGGATGCCCAGGTGTCTGTGGATGGTGCTTTTCACCTTGCTGAAGTACAAAGTGGACAATGTTTTCATATCAACATATAGAATCAGACAACCATGTAGCTGTGGTGTGTTTTTGAGAGTTTGTTTGTTTGCAGCTCCTGTCGTCTTCCAGAGAATTTTTAGATGCTCTATAACAAAATGGTTTTACTTAGAGAGTGAATGTGCTAAAGGGGTCCTAGGATTAGGTCACCAACTTTGAAAAGGTAAAATTCATCCCCCATCCCTCCAGCCTTTCTCATGGACATACTTGGTTGGACTTTGTTTGATAATTCTCACTATGGGTCATTTCAAATTCCCACCAAAAAAGCCTTGTGTAGCTACCTTTTCATCAGCTCTGGTGTTTAGAATAACCCTTTGCAAACGAGGTACTTCCCTCTGCCATAAAGCTGGAGTGTTTGAGAGAAGAGAGGAGGGTACCCTTCACAAACTAGTCAGCATGGGTAGAGATGGGGGTGGCACTGTGGGGGGTCAGGCTTCCTGACACACAAGTGATACCTCCTTGCAACCAGTAATGCTGCCGCTGCCCTTTCCTCTCACTCAAGAGGTGACATTCAAAGAGGTGTATTTGGCGTTTGAACTACCCTGTCTCCCAGACCCAAGGGACAGAGGCTGGGACAGCTCTGTGGGAGGCCTTGGTGTTGAATCCATTTGGTTGGTGTGCCCAAGGGGCCTTCCATCATCACTTGTCTCCATCAGAGTGCCGGTGTCCACTGCACCAGGTGGTATTCAGGAATTTTATCCAGTGTGAGTTACTCAGGGAAGAACCCCCTCCTTTGCTGTTTCTGCCTGTGGTATCAGACAACTGACCCCCTCCCCCCTTTTTGCTGAAGGGGCAGAAATTTGATAATCACCATAATTATGTCTGAACATTAAACGAACGCTTTGGCTCATCACTGCTGTATCCACTTGTCCATAATTACCAGCAATGGACATGGTGGCTTCAAAGGCCACCCAGGTATCATTTATGTTTACTATAAACACAGTAGCTGTTTTGGGTTACAAGGGTGGTCATTTTGCTGGAATCTGATGAGCCAGACCTTGAAATCCTTGCCTGACACCAACTCCCTCCCTCCTCTAGGAAAAAAAAATTCAGTATAAGAGTGCCCCATCGCACCTAAAGATGGATGGGCTGTGCCTTGTACACTGTTGGGATCTGCAGTTTCCCCAAGTGCCCTCTGAATCCCAGGGGCTGTTCTGTATCTGCTCATGCTGTCTGCCCCAGGACCCAGGAGTATGAGCTGGTAGTGCTGGGGAGAGCAAGAAAGCTTCATGTGTTAACCAGGGACTCTGCCTTGGCAGAGCTGCAAGCAGGAGTTGCCCTGATGGGGAGGATGCAGCAAGATACTTTACACACAGCGCTGCAGAATGGAAAGGTGTCTTGGGGGTAGAAGGAGTAATGGGACCATTGGTTTTGGTTACAGCTATCTGCTCCTGTGGGGCAGTGCAACACCTCCCTGCGGGGAGGGGCAGGAAAGCATGGTGGAGGTGGGGGGGTCTGGACCCCCAGCAGTGGTAAACAAAGGATAAGCCCATCAGCTTTGCATTGTCTGGGGGTAGAGGATTCATTTCTCCTTCCCCAGGCTCCACAGACCCTCGAATTATACAGCCTATTTATCATGCTGTGCACTGGGCCAGGACTCAGGACTCTGCCAAAGTCATCAAAAAGCGAACGCCTCTCTTACAGACCTGTATAGGCAAGTAGGAGAGTGACACCACAGGGCAGGGAAGGCTGTAGCCTCCAAGAATGAGAAACCTGGTGAAACCTTGGCCTACTGGATTCAGGGGGAGCATGGAGATTTATTTCTGTGGAAGCAGGGCTGACCACCCTCCAGTGGAAGCTGGATCCCTTGCAACCTGACTCCAGGTAATGTGGTCTGATTTAGTTTAGTTTTCAGTCTTCACTGAAAAGAGATGCTTCAGCTTATCTCTAAAGAAGAGAGCAAATTGGCTGCTGTTTGCAGCCAATAGATAACACCTATCAGAGTGATGTATTTATAAGGGGAGGAAAGAACTACACAGTGCCTATTTATTTATTATTTAATGAATTACAAAGGCTAAATAGACTAAACACTCCTTCAGTCCAGAAGAAAAAGCAGTGCCAATATATGTGATTGTGAAACTAGCCCTCCAGTGAGGTTCAGACCATTATAACGTTCTCTTTCCAGTCAACAATTGAGATACATCATAGTCACAAATAAAAATATTAATGGAAACACCTTGAAGACAGAGACCTACGAAGCCAACCTTGTGGCAGAAAACCTTTCTTTAAGACTTACTCACAGATATAGAGGGCAGCTGATATTGTCATGCTATGGCATGTGTGTGTGTGTTCTGTATGTATGGCATGTAGATTATCAGCAGTTTGTTGGTTGTCAATATTTGCAAGTGAATGTTTCATGTAAATTGAGAAAGATATGTTACACATCCCAAACCCTGCACCAGGTCTCCTGTACCCTCCAAGGCTTTTTGGATGTGCACTAGAGCCAGTGACAATATTTTCATGTTCTCAAGGTGAAGATTTCAGCAAAGTCCCCATAGGACTAGGAATAAACAATGCAGTGCAAGATACAAGTTCAAGGAGTATGAGGAATAGGGAACTGAAAGGATTGATTTGTAAGATAAAATGTTACAAAAGCAAAAGAAAAAAGCATCTAGTAGTACCGTGCTGCAAAATGAACTTACAGGAGGAGGGAAACAGAAAAGAATAATGAGTTGCATAGAACATCACATAAGGATACATGGGGATCATTCTCAAGGAGGAGATTTTAGCCTGCATAGCAGGACATGTTCAATAAAACAAGGTACAGGAGATAGGAAATGGGAAAAGCAAAAACTAGCTTGAGTGATATACTAGAAAGTGTATCAGAGACACATTCTGCCTTGCCAGCATGAGAGAATAGTCACCCAAATATTTATATTTTTTTTCATTTTCAGCTGTTGCTACAGCAAAGAGCCATATCAGAAAAATGAAACGTTATGCTTGTTCTCAGGACCTGGTCCACCTCCTCTTTAGCCATCAGCCCTCCAGCCCTGTCAAATTGTGAAGGACCAGCTGGAGCAGGTGTCAGCAGAGATGTATCAGCACAGAGTTTTACTGGGGTTTCTCAGAGCAAGTGGCAGGATCTCTTTTATCACACTGAGCCTTCTTCTGTCATCATCACAGCCGGGTGAAATTTCCTTCTCTCGAGACCCCTCTCTGTTGATGTGTAGCCAAAGGATTTTGTAGGCTCCTTTACTGTCTTAATTCTCATCAGATTTGCATCATTATTCAGGCCTAGGGGAAAAAAAAAGCCAACTTTAAAACAAAAATCTCTCCACAAAGACCTCACCAAGGACTTCTGACTTTGACGTGTTTGAAAATATTTTGGGATATTTTGCCTTTGAGCATTTGGAAAGTCTGGACTGAGCTGTTTGTACTTTTACAAATGCTGAACATCTGGCTCTGCTGACATTACTTCAGGTATTAATTTTGAGTCATTTAGTGTAGCTTGAACTCAGCAAGAGCAAAGGTGTTTTCTGTATTTCAGTAGACATCGTTAAAATCCAGAACAGTGCCATAGGTCCAGATTTGGGATGCTCCAGGGAAAATCAGGGACTAGAATTTCATTTCATCCCTCTATAAAAAGTAGGCTCATTGGTAATTTTTAACCATGTTTAAGTTGGGGGGTTTTAATACTTTAATTTTGGGGCATTTTTGCCTGGATTGTCTTCATTTCCTGCCCTTTGAGACTAGGTTGCCCAAGTGTCAAAATGCATTAAACATGAGATTTAAATCCTTGCCCACGAGCTTTGTTCTTTCTCTCAGGTGATTTGTAGTTTCAGAATTTACATGGCAACAAAAATCCACATATGGGAAGAATAATGAATTATAAAAAGCCTTGGCAATCACCTCTAGGAGGGCAATGAAGATGGCACAAAAGGCACAGAAATGGTACTTCTCAGTTGCTGCTTTTTCCTAGGAGCACTTTTCTGCAGTTCTTGTCATCATAAATTAAAGCAGATAGTTTGGGTTCATACTTCTTTACAGACACAGTTCAGCACCACTGCAAGACAAGAGAAGGATCATGTTGACTGGAACATAAAGCAACCCTGATGCCCTGTGGTCATTGGCTAGCAGGACCACCCTATATCAAGGCTATAAAAATAATTATGAGAGCAGGAGGACTGAGCTAGTGTTTCATGGATTCAGCCCTGCCATACTTGTCTGGGGATGCTGAATTGCATACTTGTACTGCAGTCATTGCTAAAATGTACAACAAGACATATCAGCTACTTGTGAGGATGTTAGGCTCTCCTTACAAGACTGGACAGAACTGGAATACACAGCAGAATATATACATTGCAAGTCCAGCTGTACATTTCTAGTTGCTGCCCACACAGTCTTGATCTAACACCACCAACATGTCATACAGTGTTTATCTTGCATGCAGAGCCAGTACAGGGCAGGAATCCCAGAACTATTCTATCTGTAATGTATCTGGGCTGCAGCCATTCAATAGCCTTTGGTTCATGGAGGCCCAGTGGATCCTGCAAGGAAAGGGAGGACTAGGAGGAAGGCTGGGAGCTCCAGCTGACCGTCCCTACCAGGAGGCAAGAATTGGCTTGTATTCATTTGATTTGTTGTCTTCTCTTCCATAAATTGAACTTAGAAAATTCTTGCACTGATTTAAAACAAACTTTCTGTACTGAATAGGAAATTCAGACGAGTTGAATCTCTGTCCAGAGCTATTATTCCAGGCAAAGGATTTGGTATTTGATGTGCAGGGGGGTTTATTAAACGTTTCTGATAGTAAGAAGGAAATTATCAGCAACCTCTCTCTGTAAGAAAGAAAGGTTGCACCATGGAAATCATGACTGTTACGTAAAGGAACAGTCCCACAAGCACCTTTGCCACCAAACGCCAGTGCAGTGAAGGTCAGGGCTAATAATACGGGGACTTCATAGAACCTTTTTACTATCACTTTCAAAAAAACTTCGGGTTATAACAGAGACATGGGTGGAGGGGTGGTGGAAAGCAAGCAGTTAAAAAAAAAAAAAAAGTTTTAACCTAAGCATGAGATTGAGGTGTGTTTATTGGGTTGTGTGAGACCTGTCCAGCTGGAATCGGCATCAACAGTGGCGCTGACGGCTGCTATTCAAGTGATGTCTCTATTCATGCGGGATTAGGCGGCTGTCTGCTGCTGGCTGAAAAATCATTATTTTTAGTGCCGTGTCTCTCTAGATGGTTTTCAGTCTCCTTCTGACAATGTGCAGTTGGGATACATTTTGTCTTCCCCCTCCCATTGTACCATGTTTTGAACAAATAGAATTCTCTCTGTTTCTTTCAGCAGTTTTCTCTGGCCCTTTTTTCTTGTTTCCTACCAGAGAGTGATAGATTTGGTCATTTCTAAGGACCTTCCCATCTGTTTTGGACATGGAGACAAAAAGAAGCTTGGAGAGATTCATCGATATTATGGAAGATTATCCTGGGGCTTTAAGGATTTCTTTCAAAAAGAAAACTCTTTTTTCCAGTTTGATTCTCCCCTGGTGTGTGTGACTAAAACACCCCTGATAAGGAATCAGTGCAAAGACTGAGGGATCTAATCCTCAACTGCTGTAAACCAGCATTGCCCAGTAACATTCAGTACAAGCTCTGCTGGCAAACCACACAAGACAGAGGCTCTGTCTGTTTGGGATGAAGTGACGCACAACATGGTGTTCCCTCTCTGATTTTTCATTGTGATCCAGCAGCTAGGAAGAAGGCAACATACTTTTTTTGTGCTGGGGGTCTGACTGTGCCGGTTTATCAGTGCCATTTGCCTTTCCTCTGTCCTTCCCGTCCTGTGCTCCTCACAGAGCCCAGCAAGCTCTCCCAGCAGCACTCAGTCTATGGTTGGAGGGCATAGCTGTCATTCCATTAGGCTTGGCTAGGCCTGCGTTAAAGCGTGTCATACAAATTGAGGGGATCCAGCATATTGACAGACAGATATTTAGCATGTAATTGCACTGAAAGTGCAGCACAAAAGCTCTGGGAGGTAGGAGAGTGGAGGATTTGAATTGCATGAGATCTAGTTGGAGTGAGGTTTAGACTTTTTTTTTCTCCGGAGTGCATTTGAGCTCCACAACAACAGGTGTGATGGTAAGGCACAAATACATCATCCCCCAGCCACTGGTGCACTGTATTAGTCCTCCTCCAACCTGCCTTGTCCCCTTGAAGAAATCTTGTTTGAGGCAGTATCTGTTACAGCCAAGCAAAACCATCCCCTGCGCCAGTGCACAGCTCCTGCACACTCATACACAGATTAATTTCTCAAAGGAAGCTGAGCTACATGTCTCTGGCTGTGTCAAAACATGGCCTCCTGCCCCTTAGCCTCACCCATACAGCAATGAATCCCAAATGCCTCGTACACCACAGGCTTTTCATCATAAAGATGGGACAAAAATGTAACATATATTTGGCAGTATAGAAGGAGGATCGTTTTAACTGGTGGGCTTTAGTATTGGTCATTAAGGACCAATTCTATTTCTGCTGAAATTTCAGCTCCTGACTCCAAGTGCAATTGGGTTGTTTGTGGACTTCATGCTTCTGGGGCCAGTCCGGACCCATCAATCCTAATACAGCTTTTAGGTGCCAAGGCTTCAAGCAGTGTCATTAGGTCTTAGAGTCCAAAATTCATCAGTGACTTTTACATAACTGCTCGTGTGATTTTTACAATCTTTGCACTGAGTGACTGTCAGCCAGTGACATAGCTGGCACATGGGTCCCAGGCCTTCTGTTGGCATAAGTGCTGTTTTCACCTGTGTCTGCCATTCCTCTCCTACAGGTGTTATAAAGGGTTGATCATCATTGTCAGCAGACACGATGAATCTTCTCAGGGTATAGCAGAACTACTGAAGTAAAAGTCCCAGGGTGTCTTCAGAGGAAGCATCGAACTGGAACATACCCAAAAAGAGAAGAAATCTCTGTCTGTTAAGTCTTTGTAGTAGGACAGGTTTAGATTCAAATGTTTATGTCAGCTAGTGGGAAAATAGGTGTAAACCCATTGCTGGCTCTGTGCTGGAGTCAGGACCAGTGATGGGAAAACTCACAATACTTTTGGGCTGCTTCTTTGCACCATACCTCTGCTTATATGCTTAGGTGGACTTTATCTAACAGTCCTTCTGCTGGAGTTTGTAGAGGAAGCTTTTAAAACAGATTACTGAGATCTGATCCTAGTTTCTTTTGGGTATCCCTTGTGTTTAGAAGTTTAAAGCTTATGGTTTTGCACATGGTCAGAAAGCAGCAGGAGAAAGGTGCAAAAGTGGTGGAAGGACTTCAGTTAATATTTAAATCGATATTCAGTATATTAACACTGTAAACAGACATTTAACACAGCTCTCAAATGACACTCAGTACATCCAGATTCTGTGATTTCCAAGTTCTGCTCAAGACCTTGTAGGGTGTTTGCCCACTCTTCTTTCCATTGTCTTCTGCTAAAGATAAAATATCCTTAACTTCAGGGAATTACCATTTGCTATGTTCTGAAAACTTCAGGCCAAGGAAATCCTAACTGATTTTGATAATTTTCATTAAGTGATTCCTTTCCTTAACTTCTACAAGCAGCTGAGCAAAGGCAGCATTCCCCAGCAGTCAGACTCCAGGACTGGGTCTGGAAGTGTGCACTAGGTGTTGTACACACATGTAAGAGGGGAATGTTACTGTCACAGTGCAGCCTACATGGATGATATAATATTGCAAGAAGCTGGGTGGAATGTAGGAACAAGCAGTGTGATTGATCATTGATGATAAGCTCTTGTCATGTTCACTTGATTTAGATTGTTTTAAGTGTATCATTTACCAATGTACCATTTACTGTCTCTGTGAGAGACAGACAGGAGATTCCACGACCAAGGTTCTTTGTAAAAAAGGATGTTGTTTTGTGCCTCCATTTTGGAATACCGAAACTGAAAAAGTTTTCTATGGGTACCAAGTTGTCCAAAACAGGGAGACATATTTGAGGATCTGGGTCTGCAGATCTCTTTCGTGTTAAAGCGCAGCTTTTCTAAAACTTGTGGAAGAGCAACAAGTGGAATAAGAGATGCAGATAGCACGTGTCCATGTGGGCACATCCCAGGGAATAGGGAAGTCTAAGCAAAGATGGGACACACCTTGGTCCCATCTTGTGCCAGGTGAATTTACAGAAACTCCGTTAATTGGGATGGCAGGACTCAGCTTATTCTGTTTTAAATGAGGCCAGAGGAGGACTGAAGGATTTCTGTGGTGCTTTGAGATCATCCAGAAAGAAAAGTGCCAAGCATGGCCCAGGGACATTACTAATCAGGGGGCTGTTGCTCTGGTGTTTGCAGCCACACCTTCTGTATGCTTCCTCTTTGTACAGCCCAGGTCCAGGTTGCTGTCAGGGAACATGATAAGGGAATAAAGCTGCAAGTGGGATCACGTTTCCCTTCGCTCCTTGTGTGTATGTGTGTGTGTCTTTGTTTTTTCTGTGCTGTAGCTCACGGGGACTCGTAAATCTTGGAGATGACTGTGGGGTTTTTTTCCCTCCCCCTGTATGACTGATGGTGCGAATTTATGTGTGGTATTTGTCTCCCCCAGCCTCACTCTGTTAAAACGAGACAGGAGGCCAGTAAATTTGCAGCGGGAGCTGTGCAGGGTTGTGGGTCCCTCACCCGCTCCTTTTTGCAGCCTGAGGGCCAGCCGTTCCTAAAAGATAATGATTTTGGGGTTTCAGGGGGTGGGATGCATTGCTTTATTTTGCTGAATGAGCATGCTTTGACCCTCTGCTTCAGCATCAGGTGGTGCTGAAGAGAAAGGTGCTGTCAGGGGAAAGACAGACTCTTCTATGCTGGTATCCAAAATGGGGAAGGGGAACAGATTTTCAGTGTTTCAAAAGTCTGTGTGTTACAGGAGGGAGCAGGAGGTTTAAAAACTCTTCCAAAATTATGTCATAAAAATATTTGTGTCCACTTCCTGAAATATTCCTGATAGGGGCTCTCCATTTGCCCCTTTTCCCAAAGTGCAGGGATGACCTGCACACAGTGTTCCCTGCCCTTCCTCCATCTGACTTCACCTCATTTAATCCCACAAAGCTCAAGCTGTGACTGGGAGATTCAGCCTGAAGTCTGAATGCCACCTTGCAATGGTCACTGGAGCTGGCTGCACTTGCTGTTGTATTTGAGCAAGTAATCTCGGATGCTTACTCCTTCCATGAACCATGTAATGCTACTAATGCAATATTTTTTTCCACTCATGGCTTGGCTGCCTGGCTGGTTTATGCCTCTTCACCTGCCTGGCATGGTCTTCTCCCATGCAAAGTAAGTTATCTGCATCCTTTCCGATACAGAGGAGCTCTAGCTCCAACCTGAACTTTAGGGACCCATCAATGTGAAGATTCCCAGACATACCCCTGATTTGTATTTAATAACAAGAAAGTTAAATACATTCCATTAGCCTATTTTAAAAGTGTTTAGATTAAAAGATTTGGGTGATTATGGGAGTTATTTACTACTCTCATACATCTGCACCTATTGGCTCTGGCCTAGCCAATAAACCTGGAAATGTGTTTTCAAATAATCAATTTGTCTTATGTTAATATGCAATAAATATTTCATTAAAACTAAACTGCTGTACTGTTGCAGTTTCATGCTTAGTGCTTTCCCAGCTCTAAAGATGCATTGCTAAATACAAAAGAACTCAGGGACCTGGCTCACAGATGAGGTTTAATTTTTATTGTGCACTTTTTCCCATAAAGCATGATTTTTTAAAATCTTTATCAGTTCTCCTCTGGCCTGTGAGTACAAGAAACAATACAAAATGAGGAGGGTTAGAAGTGTTTGCTGAAAGGCTGCTGGCTCTGTAGAGACAGAGGAGCAGAACAGCCCTAACACAACACCTCCCAAAAGCTCTTTCAGTGATGTAGAAGAGAGATCCCTCAGCCACCAGAGCTTTGTGTTCCCATGACTGCAAGGCCTCACCCAGACTCTGTGGTGGTTGTTGCCCTGGCTGGGGGAGCAAAGCACTTCTTTGGGGGATCAGCCTCCTGCCCGTCCTCTGCTGAGGTGCCCCGGATGGGGTACAGATTGAACCCAAGTGTTCAGCACAGTCCTTCAGTCCCAAGCAGTGCATAAAGCATTTTCACATCAGTGCTTTCTAGGTTCTCCAAAGAGTTCAGATACCACAGCTTGGGAACTTAGCATTTCCCTCCTGGGGGTCTCTGGGGATCTTTGAGTTGAGAGGCAGAATAATCATTTAAGGCCTTACCTCCACTTGAAGGCATAACCACGTCACATGGCCCAGTTTAATCAGTTTAAAATGTCTTCAAACCAATATGGGTTTAGCTAATCTTATTAAATGCACTCAGTGAACTCCATTTGCAGCATAGCAGAGCTGTTCTGGGTTCTGCAGATTTTAAGTGAGCCTGCACAGTGTCCCCCTGCATGGTAGCACATCTCACACATGCAGACTTCAGAGCAGTTTGTATAATCCGAGCTGGTTCCAGCCTGTACTGAACACAACCAAACTCTTGCGCTGCTGCCTAGTGCTCCAGCCCTGAGACAGGCAGTAGCTGGGTATGCTGGGTGGGACAGAGGAGACAAGTGAGTACCTGTGAAGGTTGGACTGGGGCACTGGGTAGCTGTCAGGTTTTATAAGGAGGTCAAATAATACTGTCCTGCTTTGTTGATTTCATTTTTGTCTTCCTGATTTGGAAATAATAGGGGTTCAAGGACAAAATCTAGGACTTCTGTGTGTTGATGCCTTGTTCCTCCTGCTAGGACACACCTCAAAACCGATTAAACAATTGTGATATTTTATATTAATACACCAGTGTGAATCAGAAATGTGGGCCATAGCTTCTCACAGCTGTGTCTTGGTGTGAGCTGCTTGTATTGTGTCCATAAAGCCTACAGGTCAGTTTCTTGTCTCGGCTCTGCCCTAGACCTCCAATCAGACTGTGGTCTGCCCCTAAGCCCTCTGGCTGACATTTTGAAAAAGCACTCAATGACCAACTGCAACTAAACATCCAGGGAGAAGTGACTCCCTCAAGCAGCTTTCATCTCAGGGCCTCAGCTGCCACCTTCAAAGTATGCGGACAACATCGTTCTCCAGCCCAGCCAGACTGAGTGAACACATCTGAGCTCTGTTATCCTTCCAGAGCGTGAGGTTCACCTACCCTGGGCAGTATTTAGTTGCTGGAAGGACCATCCAGACACTCATAAATCTTTGGCGTAACTCTGAAGCGGTTTTGCTGACAAATTGGCATCCACCTCCCCCCTCCTCGCAACGTGACTCTCGCATTCAGGGCTGCTGAGAGCTATTTCAGGCCCCGGAACAAATGAAATATTCGTCTCCCCTTTGCCCTGGCTGTTGCCTCCACACCGCCCTTTCCCTTTCCCCCTGCACCCAGTGCTTTAGTGCAGAAACTCTAAGCCAGCAGTGGCAGCTGCAAAGAATGGGAACAGGCTGGATGACGGCCACTCTCCAGCCCTTTCACGTCACTAAGCCCTGTCTGGGCACCCTTCCTCTCCGTGTCCCCACACTGCTTAGCAGCCCACCTACAGTTACTGCAACCCTGGCCGAGAAGTTAGCCCCAGATTTCCCCTCTCCTTGCCATCATTCCCCATTAATAAACCTCTCCTTTTGCATGGCACACAATCCAGAAATGTCTTGACTGCTCTTTTGGTTTCTTCCCATTCATATTCACCAAGAGCTGAGGCACCCAGGGACTATCCTGTGATGGAAGAGGGAGTACATTGGTAAAGGGGACCTAAAGAGCTATCAAGTGTGAGGGGTGTGTATGTAATAGATGCACAGAGAAAGAGGAGATTCTGTGTGGTCATTGTGCTGTACTGTTGTGACACACCAAATGTTGTATAGCTTGTGGAATAAAGACAGCAGGCTGATTTTTGTTTGAAGCCTTTGCTTTGGCTATTTTTTTTCCTTCTACTGTGCCGAAATGCTCTTAGACACACATCTGTCTTAAAAACAACAATCTCCCCTTCCATTAGCTCGGTGAAAGCTTTTCTGCAAGCTTTTCATTTTGAAAAGACAAGGAAAACCAGAGAAAGAGAATGAGCACAGGACAATCAGACATGTGGTTCTTGTGACAAAAAGTAAATTGAATTTTAGTCAAGAAATGTGAGAGATTTAGAACAATACAGTTAAGTACTTAGTGGAATAGCTGCCTGACAAGCAGGTAAGACCAAGGTAATCCTCCATCAGTATGTAAAGCAGACACAGAACAAGAGCAAAGAAAATAGAGAGCAAGCTCTTTGTTTGACAGTTTAATTCCTAAGGGTACAATAGCGATATGAAGCAGAATCAAACACACAGCAGGAGCCATGCCTGAGTGTATAATAACTTACACTCTGGGCCGTGGATCTAACCTCTCTAACGCCAGTTAGTGCCACAGTGGATGTGGCCATAAGACTAACTTCTCTGGCCAGTGTACCTGGGCATGTCTTTTGTTACTGTGTGGCAGCAGCTAAAGCTTTGGCAGACCTGGGGCAAATGAAGCTTTGCAGACTGCCTTGCAAGACCCTAGGAGTGTTAGTTATGGTATTCACATTTCTCCCTTTCTTCTGGAAGCAAGAAGTGATTTTGACAAACTGAGGAGGCTGCAACCCTCCATCCAGCTTCATATGCTGGAAAGCTCTGGTGTAAAAAGTCACTTGCAACAAAGGTATTTGTTCTCACAAGAGGCTGTGTGTCAGGTGATAGCAGTATCACTACTGCCCTACACAAAACCCATTAGCTCCTGTAAAGCCAAAGAGTATTAAAGAATTTCAGCCTCAAAGAATTAATGATACAGCCAGGCCAGTACAAGTTTATTTAGCAGAATATATTTGTTCTTGCAAAAGAAACACTGCATAGCTACAATGCTTCTGAAAACTAGGCTCTCAAAAGGGGAACCCCACGCTAACTCACAGACGAGCATATAATTGTCTCAGGTAGAATGATTTTCTGCACTTGCCAGTCATTTTAAGCCTCACATACGGCTGACTCTCTTTGTCTTCCAAGTGCCTGCTTGTACAATGAGAATTACCTGTTGTGTTATGACAGACAAGTGATTAACATGAGAAAGACAAGTTGGATCTGGTGCTGAGCTTCCTGCATATCTTTCCTGCGTGTCCTCACAGACGTTTCCTTGGAAGCAAAAGAAACTATCTGTGCTCCTGGTTGCTCTGAGAAAAACATTTATGATGGAGTTTGATTCTTCCTGTGCTGCTCTTGCCAAAGGACCGAGATGTCCATGAGGGCCACAGTAATACAACTCTACGAGCAAAGGTGCTCTCTGTCTCTAGCCTTGCCATGAAATGTAACTGAAAATCTTTTCTTCCTGTGAATGAAATACAACTTACGAGCCAGGTCATTTCAGTACATGCTTAGCTTTTTTATACAAGTGTGCAGGCTCCTTATTGGGTAGGGTTGCTTTCCTAATCTGGACATTAAAATGGACTTTTTGTGTGGTCTTTTCAATGATTTTCCTGTTCAGACTATTTCTGTAAAGCCATCTGCTTTGATGAGTCCTCCAGTTTCCAAACCATTCATGAAGATCCACTGATACACTCTGTCTTTTACAATTTACTTTTTTTTCGCTTTTTTTCCCTGTTTGTAATGCTGTAAACCTTTTATCCAAGAATCTCTAGTAAATTTCACTTAATTGTTTAATAAGCCAAAAACTAGTCCTGATGTACCTGATACCATGTGTTATCTCTTTTGTAAGAGCCTAGGAAGAAAAGGAATTTAAAACTCAGCCACCAAGAGAATCATTCTTGACCAGAAGGATGATGTCCCAGGCCTCTTAGGCACCCGCTGCCCATGGCAGTGTTGTCTGAGCCTCATGCAGCTGTGGTGGCACCTGTGCAGCTCTCCAGTACACGGGCCCTGCACAGCCCACGGCTCTCCTCCCTGGGACCTGTGGGATGCAGTGATGGAGTTACCATTCACCATTAAAAACAAACAACAGGCTGTGGGAATAGGAGCAGCTTCCTTTTCCCTCCAGCCTTGTCAGGCCATTTTGGTGTTGGCTGAGCAGAGCAGTTGCACTGTGAGGAAGCACGGAGCAGCCCGGGGCTCCCAGGCACAGCACTGGCAGCCAGGGAGGATCAGGAAGTCGGGCAGGGGCAAGGTCACCTCTTGACCTCCCATTCGGCAAAGAATGCAATTTGCTGTTAGGCACTAGGGAAGGCTTTTCTTCTTTCTGCAGCTTAGGATCCCCATGGTTTCTGATGGGAAGAAGCTTACAGCACAATTTCTATTTTATTTTCTCAAGCGTTTTTTAAAAGGGTAAATGCCAAAGAAATAGTGTAATCACCAGAGAGCTTTGGAGAGCAGCTGTTCACTCAATGGGTAAGCAAGGGCAAAATGCTATGATTGGTACTTCATTGTGCCATATGAAGCACTGAAGTTCATTACTGCTCTTGGCATAACGTGACCATAATCTTTCAAATTAAAATCTTGTAGCAAAGGTAAATCTCTAAAATATTTCTAAATGTCACTAACTTCTTGAAAAATAAAAGCTGTGCTCTCTTCTTCCTTAAAACTATGTAATTCCATTGCTGTGTGGGTTTTATACCCATATAAGCAAGAGCAAAATCATGTACCAGTGAGTAAGTGTTGGTTCTGCTTTAGCAGTTGGTTTGTGCCATCTTGTCTCTTGCCCTCTAGTTTGTCAAACCTGGCTGATGGGAGGGGAAAGGAGGAAGCATCTCATCTCTCTCTGATCATAGTTTGAATATTGTTGCGCATCTGTCCATTGCAAATCTGTCTTAACAGACATACCAAGCTATCACCACACCATTTCCAGAGATGGGGAAACTGAGGCCGAGATGTTTGTCATGACCTGTCTGGAATCACACAACTTCTCAGTCAGGGGTACAGTCCAGGGCCTCATTGTCCTCCTGCCTTCCTAGCAGGAGTTTTGCTGCCACTGTTGGACAAAAACAGGGCTGTGTGCATTGGAAACTGCTGTTTGCTTTTCCTTAGTGAACCCATTGCCAGTCTTTGCTGGAGGAAAGCTCTGCAGTCAAGCCATTCTTCCCCAGTGTCCCTCTATATCCCACTTTTTCATCTTTTATTGTCAAGAAGTTGTGACATAAGTAAAAGGATCTACTTCTAACTCCTTTTTCAGTAGAAAAACCTTCCCTCCAGGTCAGTATTTATTACTGTGGCACAGCTACAAGCAGCATGGTCAGACTCATCTCTTCATGCACTTTGGAAATATCAGCCCATCTGAAGGTTGCTCTTTGAAGAAATACCTATGGCCAAGAGGCAAACAACCTGATTTAAATGGAAACCTGCTCAAGAGCAAAGAGAAAGACACAGCAAGAGTCCCAGCTTGTGAGCTGAAAACATAGCAAAGAGAACCTGGAAACTATCTTATAAATAGTCATCAGTTCATTGAAAAGAAAACTGTCTGACTGGTGTTGGTATTGTCCATTTTCCTGTGAGAAAGTCAAAATTAAGTATGTGGGCTCAGAAGTATGTCCTTCCTGATGCTGGTGTAAACCTAGAGAATATTGAACAAGTTCATGGATTTGCTCTGATTTAAATCCACTGTAACTCTGAACAAGCTTTTGCCCTGGTCTAATTTAATTAGAGAGATTTTAAGGGCAGAAGAAACCTGTTTTAAAGGTTTTCAGCTCTGGCAAGAAATCCAACAATATCTATGGACGTATAAGAGCTCCTCTGCTCTAGTGCAGAAGGATCTCCACTCCTACATTTAATCAGCATGAGTGATGGAGAAGCCATCTCTGTTTCAGTTGTGAATACTACTCACAATCAGAATGGAATGTCTTATTTCTCATAGTAATTGATCTGCTTGGAGCTTAAATGTCCCAAGTTTCAGGATGCCTTTTCCTACAAGAGTGTAAAGCTAATCCAACTTGCTGCCAGGTTTCTAGAGTTTTTTCCAGTGCTAGTATTACATTTTCTTCCAGGCTATTGAAAAAGAATAGTAGGAACCTTGTTGAACAAAAAGCACAAGAATGTATCTGTGCAGGATACTTCCAAAAACTCCCCAAATTCCTCTCTCTTAAAAATTCTTTTTGCATTCTGTCTTTGAATTGAATTCAGGCTATTTAATTCATCCTGCACAGACTTTTGATAGTGTTTGTGCTCACAAGATCAGGAAGGACTCACTGTAATGCTTCATAGCCATAGAAATGCCAATAAGGTGTCCACTGCTATAGCAGCCTGTTGCCCTGGTGGTGTCTGCTGCATGCCATAAAGAATTGAGTGGCATCTGCAAAAGTGTGTGAATCTCCCTTTACCTGGTGCTGCCTGATACCAGTGCTCACACCACTCCTAGCTCAGCTGCAGAAGCTTAGAGGGGCATGTCAGCAATTCTGATTTATTTAGGCTTGCTACCACCAGGAAAGGGGAGTGGTTCCACATTAAATGTTGAGCTAGCCTAAAATAAGAATATATTTTATTTGCATAAAAAAAGTTAACCTGCATGATTGTACAGTTGGAAGCACAGTTACAAAAGAAAATCTTAACTAAGAAAATTAATTCTTAAAATATACCTGAACCATAGTAATGGTACAGTGAGACTGTCTAGTAATCACAGGTGAAAAGCCAGAATCAGTGGACCTCCACCTCCAGGGTACTGCACCCTACAGCAGAGCAAGGTCTCAGGCTCACCCATGACAAACTGATAAACTGGTAGCTTTGGTGAGTGCTGCTTATTTGTGAGGAGGCATGGCAAACCAGTCACATTTGTTTGGGGTTCAGAAACAACTTTGCTCCGTCTGAGCTTGTGCTTGTTCTGGTATCTAGAAGATTATTTCTGTATTCACTCCAGAAATCATGATAGAGTACGAACCATCTCACAGTATTTTTCAGTTTACTTTTACTAAAGCTTTAAGGTAGATATGATTAGATGCAGACAGCTCTTTGGTAAAGTTTTGGGAAAAGGCTGAGAGGCAATTTTCCAGGGTGACAGTCTTTGCCCTCGGGGAGGTAGGCCCAGAAGATCTGCCCCTTCTTTAACCATACAACAGAGATGGCTGAGTCAGGAACTCAGTCCCTCAAGGAAAGAGAGAACTCCTCTAGTTGCAACCTCTTGAAAGTCCTCAGTTACCCTTTGAATGTCTCAATTTCCCTTGCTGGACTAGTGAGGATGACAGGAGTGGTTGGGCTGGGTGGATCTGTGGCTTTGATCCTCCACTGGAGATTAGGAAGTGTTGTCCCTTCTCTGGGCTGGGTGAGACACACAGGTAGGCACAGCCCTGAACTTTGGGAAAGTTCATACCTAACTTTGCATCCATAACCAACCTGTCCTGTCCAGACGTGCTCCAGGAGAGAGTTTGGTCAGTGCCTGTAGGGCTTGGATGGGGGTGGGGGCGAGGAGCTCTTGAATAAAATGATGATGATTAATTATTATTTCATAATGAGGGATTATCACCAGGCTTTGCAACTAAATAACACAGCACTTAGCAATTCTGTGCTGTGGCACTGTGCACGTTCAAAGTGCTGTACAAACAGCAACTAAATTACTGAAATGAAGAGATTATTTAATAGCCTGTGTCTTTGTATTTCTCAGGGAAGGGTGGGGAGTGTTTAGAAACTTGCCCTTGACATTATCATGCAGTCACATTCCAAGATTGTGGCTCATGTTGCCTGTGATGTGCTTGTTTGGCTTTTATTTTGGGGAGCGTGTAGTTACGAAAATAAAACTAAAAGGCTTACGGTGCACAAGTGCTTCACAGTCTTGCCCCTAACTCTGCCATACGTGACTGGGTGGAAAACTCACAGAATGAGCTCTTTGGTCCAAGTGACATAAGATGCCTGTGAACCTCCAAACTTATTTTGACCCAGCACACCCCACTCACTGTCCTGCAGAAACACCCTACACTGCCAAGTGGTATCAGATTATCTCCAGTGATAATGTTTGGATCCTAACCCAGTGTCCCACTGCTTCTGCTGCAGTAGAGTTCTCCACAACTCTCAAGGTGTTCATTTTTACAGACAACAATTTTTATTATTCTTGGTTTTGTCTTATATTGCATTGCCTTCCTGATCTTCTTGGAGGAAAAAGTATTATGGCTTGTTTTGGTTGTTTGGGGTTTTTTAACCACTGCCTCGCTTGTTACAGCAGCAGCACCTTCTCTTTTTAAATACAAAAACCTTAATGAGGAAGAAGAGGTTTAGGATATTCCATGACACAGCCATAGAGACCATCAGCAGGCCTCACACTGGTGACGTACTTTTGTGCAGGCACCCTTTTTCTCAGCCATCCTGGTCTACAAAGCTATTAATAGAAAAGTCTTCCAGTTCTGCAGCTCATTTGTTTCTAAGTCTATGAGCAGCCATGTTTGTTTTTCCTGTCTTTGAAGTGTTTTGGTCAACTCATAAAGTCAGTATTTAGCGCTAACTTATGCAGAAAAATATGGAATCAATGCATATTGAAATTTCATTTATGACATTTCTTGCACATCAGCTAACTGGGGATGAATACAGCAGGAAGAGCAGGAAGGCAAAGAACAAGCTCTACAGAGACCTTTGCAAAGCTGGATGTATGGTCAGCAGGAAACAAGACATGAGTGTCCTGGGCTTACTCAGAAGAGACTTCTGTAAAAGGAAGCTATTAGTGGATAAAAGCCCATTAGTAACATATCCCCCCTTTGCTCCCTTCCTCCCAAACATTTAGTAGACAGTGAAACCTTCAGGTCCTCACAGAGCTGAGCAGCACATTACCTTCTTCAGCTCCTACTCTTGTAGCTGTTCACCCTGTTATGCGATTAGCAGTTCTCCATGGATGCTTCTCTTCAATAGACACTAATCATAAATAAGATTTTAAGGTCTGCTAGAGGGCCCAAAGCATGATAGCTATAGACCAGGTGAGTAGGAGAGCATACTGCAAGGATACCTAGAGTGGTTAGATGTCTTATGGTTGCATTAGCCTGATGAATCTGAGGGTTTGCTAGCTTGTATGCAGTACTTGGCTCACCCAAACCATGTACCATGGCACTGGAGGTGCCGGTTTGTGCTGAACCTGAACCTACATCTTGTGTCTTTGTGGTCTGCAGTGTCTGTATCACACTCTATTTTACAGGGCAAATGTACCAGAGGATCCCAGTCACAGCTTAGGTGTGTACTTGTTCTCTCTGTAAGCCTCCACTGCTTGGACTTCTCTGTCCTTTGCTGTGCTGCTTACACTTTGGCTGCTCCGGCCGGTGTGGGGAGCGAGGTTCATTCATGCACAGCGCCTGCAGTAGCTGCTCCCACCATGCTGCAGCTGGCTGGGCTTGCACCTCCTTCATGTTACACCAGTTTGTAATCAGGATTTTGTCTGACACTAGCACAGCTAATGTATTGACACAAAAACTGAGGTATTAACATAAAAGCATTGCCATGATTTCCTACTTAATCCTGACAGTAACAACTCATCAGAAAACGATTACTTCAGTGCTCCTTTCCAGGGGATTTGGTGAGCAATTACAAGTGTTACTTTTTCTTTTCTTTCTTTTTTTTAAACAAGGCAAAAGGTGCAGTTACGTTCCAGAAATAATGCCGCAATCCAGTAAAAGTGTTGGATCATGATTTTTTTTTTCCTATGGGAGAATGTATTTTTAAATTCATTTTTAAAAATCTTCTGAACTTGGCTAGTAAGTAAAAGTATTAATTGCTCTCTAATGAGCCTAATTGCTGTTGTAAGAGCACACAGAGGCACAACTCTTGTTGCCTGCTGGGGTGGGAGTAAGCTGATAGGTGCTGACACAAAGGCTAGATGATTGTCTGAACTCTTGTGAGGTGTTAGGAAAAGTCCCATACACGGTTATTTGGTGGGGTTTCATACATTAATTCCATCTGCTTTTGGGCTTTCCGAAGGATTTGACTATTCAGGCTCCAAGGTTGCTGGGGAGAGAAAGGTGAGGTTACAGCTTAGCTCTGGGTGCTGATTGCCACAGCTCTGAATGGTTTCAGGTGCTATGAGACTTTGCAAGGCTGGGAAAAATTTCTCCACTCTGTCCAGTTGGTCCACACTGCACTGAAGCCCACGTCCCTGAGCCTGATCTGGATTTGCTGTGCCAGTGAGGCTCAGTGGAGGGTCATACACCTACTGGGTGAGATCAGGCATCTGGGAAGCTGATGCCTCCATCCAGGCATACTGTGAATTTGGGTAAATCCCTTATGCCTCAGCTTCTTTATCTACCAACTATGTGTATATAAGTCAATGTCTAAGTCTAAGAGGAAAAATCATTTTATAAGTGCTCATTATTTATTAAATGCAAGTCAAAGGTAGCACAGGGACTGTGGAAGATTTATATAGCCACAGTAAAAAACAAGGCATCTTGTTTCCAGGACAGAAATGTACCACTTCTAATTCTTGGAGAAATTTTTAACCCTCTCTGTAACCAGCTTGAGAATTCTCTTGGAGACAAGGTGAACTTCAATTTCAGAGATGGAGATTACTGCTGTATCAATATCTTTAGGAAAATCTGGCTCTCACTCTTGTGTAGACTTGATAATCTATGAAAAGTAAGAGGAAAATATGAGAAACATAAATGTGGTCCTGTGGCTGGTGATAATTATTATTTTGTTTTGATTTATCGTTCACAGGAATTTTTTTATGAGAGCCTCACAGGCATAATTCTTTCTCCTGCATAGCTTATTTTTTGCCAAAACGACAAGAGGACAGGATATTTAGCAGAATATGTCTGATGGGTGGGTGGGGAACAGAGAGAATTTGGACTTGTGCCAAACGTCAGGAAGGCAAAAGAATGAAAAGAACCCAACGTGTTGCTGTAGTATATTGCTCTTTATCTTGGAAAGGGGTATTGGTATTTGCCTGAAGTGGCACTCCTAAGTCATCATGGGATTTTATTACAGATATCAGTCTGTACTCCAGCTCAGCCACACCTTCAGCGAGCTCTTCAGACATTTGCATAATTGCAAAGCCTTCAGTGATCAAAACGTATGCAGCAGGCCAAAAAATCAAGGCTTTAAAAATATAATCTTCCTTTTAGCATCTGAGCCTTTGGGATATGTTTGCTTCGCATTTGTAGGGGTTTCCCAGACACCAAGAAGAGCAGAAAGCTGCTCTGCTGTTCAGAGTCTTCAATCCAGCAGCTCTGGGATAGAGAAGAACAAACAATGTGATAGCTACAAAAAGTCACCAGGGTTATCACCCAGCAGTTGGGCATGACAGAAAGTTGCCAGATGTTATAAAAAACCACTGACATGACAAAGAAGACTTTCAAAGGGGCATGTTTTTGGAAGGACTGTTTCTTATTTTGGCTGTTAAAATAGAATTAAATTCTGGGAGTGTTTTGAAAATATTCCACTTGCATTGTAGCAGAGTGCAGTGCCTGCTGTCAAGAGCAGGAACTCATGAATAAGTTGTCCCAATGCCAGGTGAAGACTCAGCTTTCCAACAACAGCATTGTGGCTACAACTTCTCACCTTGAAAAGGTTTTAATCCTGTGTAGGAGATGCACAAGCAGTTATGGGATTTATGTATGCAAGGGGATCATGAGGCCTGCCCTTGCTTGCAAAAGGAGAAGAAAAACCATATGCTGAGCTCACCTGCTCCTTGATACCACAGTGACCTCAAATTACTGGAAAATGAGTATGTTCTTTACAACTACCAAACCATCCTTTTTCCTGAGGTGAAATCAATTTGCAAGAGGGTCTAAGGAAAAATCAAGTGAGAAGAAAATAAGGAAACAAAGCATGTACCGTGTGGGGTTATTCTATTTCTGGTTGTTATTATCCTTAATTTCAGTAGAAATAATTTCGGCATTTGATTTCTATATGTTGTCCTGAAAACAAAGCTGAAAGAGTGCAAAGACAGAATAGTTCATCCTGTGAAGTTTTATCAGCAATTGCTGTCATCCAAATGCCAGCAAATGCTTCCCAGGATTTCCATCTCAAAGCCTGAAGCTGGAACACTTAGGGAGGCTGCGAGATTTGTTTCTCTCCCAAGGAGCCAACAGGAGTATGAGGGACAGCACATTGCCCAGAAGTGCAATCAGCTTGCTGCCAAGAGCAGGTGCACCGAACACAGTCACCTCTGTGCCCAGATGCCACCTCCAGGCATGGCCCCTTGCATGCTTAGCTTCAGGAGGGCATTTTGCTCTGACTGACAGCTGAAGACCACTGACTGAGGTGCTGAGCACCTCAGTGCCAAGTGCCTCAACAAGGTGTGTGTGAAAGTGTTCAGCACCTCCAAATTGAGCCCTGGGGGCCAAGGTTTCAGAGGTTCCAGTGCTAATCACCTGGAGGTACTTTCTGTAAATGTGGCTGTTCAAGGGATATTAATAAAATACTCTGCAGGAAATGAATTACATTTTGAGGCCGTTAGTAGCTTCTGTAGAATTTCCTCTATTGCTCCCATTGGATACCCAAGGCCAGAGCCTCCACAGCTCTTGTACACCTGACTCCAAAGCAAGTTTTTGCCTTCACAAGGATAGTTTCGGAGTGGGAAGTGTGTCCTGGGATGGCCTTAGGGTTCTCCTAAGAGATCAGCATGGAACTTCTAGGAGAGTCTTTTGGCATGGTGTTACACTATTGGGACTGATGCTAGGACCTGATGACTGGCCCACAGTTTGGGTTAGCTCCATACTTTTAAAAATAGGGGTGAAGAAAATGGCAGGGTTCAAGGAAGATACAAAAATGTTTCCAAGCTGAACAGCATGAAGTACTTAACAGCTCAGTCCATCTGGTTCACTGAAACAAAGCCTGAGAAGTGACTTTGTTACAGTAGATGAACAGCTTTTCAGAAGGAAAACACTAGGTGCTAAAGGCTGTTTAATCTGGAGTGGAAAGGCAGAACAAGAGTTAATGGCTGAAAGTTGAAGCCAGATAAACATAAAATTAGGCTCTTTTTCTTCTTTTTTTTTTCTTTTTAACTAGTGAGAATAACTGGTGATCAGAACAAGGTTAGTTGTACATCTTTCTGTTTCTTGCTTCTTCAATTCGAAAGGAAGTACTTTTCTGGAAGACAAGCAGGGAGTGGCTGAGCACATGGTGTTGAACACTGTGCAGAAATATCTAGATTAAATGCTGTGGTAGGGAAGGATTCAGATTGAAGCCTCTATTGAACTGATTCTGACTGTATAAAATTGCCATCTTCTGAAAGATCTCAGTGCTCCACAGCTGTATTTCAAACAGTGCATGGATTTAAGGTGGAAAGAAATGCTGCTCAGCACCGTATGAGAGCTTGGAGCACTCTGCCTCGCAGAGATGAGAAGGCACTTGCACAGCTGTACAGCCTCAGAAATTCCTGGTGATTCTGCAGAGGTCAGTCCTTCACTCAAAAATGTGTTTCTGATTACATTCTGCCCCCTCACAGATAACAATGCAGTCAGTGACAAATCTAGGGAAAGAGGGTTTTCAGAGCAGCTACTATGCATTTGCCTTCCACTGGTCTTGACACAGCTCATCTGGTTCAACTTCAGCATGGCAGCAGGGCGCCAATCAAGCCTGGCGTAGCTTTCCTTGGAGAGCGCAGTTTTCCTCAAAAACGGGATGGCTGCCCCACCAGTGAAAGGACCTGCTCTCCTCTCAGTGCTAGGACAATTACTTATAATGACTGATGTCTAGGTCAGACAGATAGGAGAGCTCTTTCGCAAATAAGCAATGCTTGTCCTCTGCAGCCAAATCACGTACTGTGAAATGGTTTTATCTCAGAGATCTCCATCGGATATTTTATAAAGATGCCTGGGCCCTCTTAAATGGGGCAGAAAAGCTTGGCAAAGATACTTATGAAATGCAGCTGGGCTCAGTGAGTCATTTACCCTCTTTTCTGGGAGAAAAGTCCTGTCTTGGACAGCTGTGGATGGAGGAATGGATGATCCAGCAATTAAGACCCTGGTTGAGGCACTATGTGACCTGAATTCAACAGGTCAGATCTTCTGTTTGGCCCTGGACTGGCTGCTGTGATTTGTTATGCTCTTGTTTTCCTGTTGAAAAATGGGGATGCACGATTAATTTGTCTGACAGAAATATGGGATAGGTGATCCAGGGTGCTGGGTCTTAAAATCTTAATACTGAAGAGCTCTCAGAAATAAAAAGCTGCAGCCTCTGCTCCAAAGGCTTTTGAGGGTACAAAACCCAGCTGATACAGGGAAGTAGCCAGATAACAAGGGGGGCTTGAAGGTCCCAGGCAGGCATCTCTGTCAGCAAGCCTACTTGCTGCTTGCACTTGGGTAAAGATATGAAACTGACAGGGAGGCATGGCTCAGGTGCCCAGTTTGTACCTTAGCTGCTGTCCTTGCAGAGTCAGTAGGTCTAGGACAGGCAGAGTACCCTAGGGTTTCTCCATGGCTTGTGGCTACAGGACAGTCTGGCAAACAGACTGGCTGCCAAGACCCAGAGCTGCACTCCCCTCCTGCTTGTGTTTCAAAATGTTTTGGTTTTGCACTCAGTCCAAAACCTAATATCCAAATCCTCCATGGAGGAGCATTAGCATTCCCTTGCTACTCTTCTAGCTCTTGATCAGCACTCAGATACATCATTTCCACTTTATACCATTCGTTCTCTTTTATTTTTCATTCACAACCAATTTTATCTGGAATTTAGCCTCAGAAAGTTGCCAGTTTTGTTCTAATTACAGGTGACTCCGAGCCAAAGCCTCAGATATTATCATGTGTGAGCGGGCTGGAAGAACAGCACGCAGGCTTCCTGGCCTCAGTGTCTCACCCAGGGCCGGGACATGGCTGGGAGTCAGGGGCTGGGCTCTAACCTCCACTTCCTTCTGCCTGAACATGAGGCTGCAGAGCCAAGCTCCCCTCTTGGTTTGGGGATGTTGTGTGATCAATGTGTTTTCACACCTGTAACTTGCACTCCAGGAAGAAAGTTCTTTGAAAGTAAGGCTTTAGATAGCCCTGTACAAAGTACAGAGAGAAATTAAAGGCAGGAAGGTATAGGAGAGGCTGCAGGGAGCCACATGCGATCAGGTCCCACAAAGTTTTTATATTGATACCCTATGGGTATTCTCTGTCCATTCCCAGCTGTCTCATTTCCTAGAGAATTTTAGTTGGAGTTGTAAAATCTTTTTCTTTATTTTTTTATCTGCCCTACCTCTCTGCTAGAAGATCCTTCCCTGCCTTTGGTCAGGGATGTTGACAAAGCTCTCTGAGCCATCAGTTCCCTAGTCTTTTCCCTGCAAGATGGTGGTTGAAAGCACCAGGGTGGTTGATGCTGTTTTATTTTCAGCCTTCATTAGGGAAAGAAAAGAGCATGGAGAAGTGCATGGAGCGTGTCTGCAGTGGTGACTAATGACTATTAGACCCTTATAGCTGTCAGGTGAACTAGTAGCCGAGCCTCAGACATGTGGTCATTGTCAAGAGGAATTTTTGACTCCTCTCTTAGGAGCACCTCCTCCTCCCCTCCCTAGCCATTAATTACTTCCACCATCCTTCCAAACTGCCAAGGAGTGAGGAGCAGCAGAGCTGGAGATGAAAGGAAGCAGAGGCTGCCCTGGTTTCCAGGTCTTTCAAATAACCAGTCTGTAATAACTTCCACAGCCAAGGGAAATGGGCGAGCTGTGGGAGGAAGGTCAGCGCTGAGGGGAGGAAGGCTCTTGTGTAGCAATGATGTAGTGGCTCCTAATGGAAGAAACCTGTGGAATTAATCAAGCACTGTGCCTCATTTGTTAATGACAGCATGCCTGAAAAGTGCACCAGCCTCTCTTGGTGGTGGTGGGACCCTGGAGTCCAGCCAGCCTGTCAAGTGTGGGCACTGGGGTCTCAGTGCAATGAACAAAGCCAATGGCTGTGGATGTTGAGAGTGATGGGTACTGGGATAGAACATGGCTGTCCGTGTGCCTTGTCTCTCCCAGCCAGCTGTGACGGAGCTTGGAGTGAGGCTGGTGCTGACCTCCCATGCTTGGCTTCCAGGCTGTCATGCGTGAAGTCGGTCACGCTCAGTTTCCCCCAGATTAGCACGGGGTATTGAGATGACATTGTTCTGGCTTGCTCACTGCAGAAACCAGCAGCTCTGTGGAACCAGTTAAGGCAGTTTTGGGCCCAACCTCCATCTCCTCACCCCCCACATGTGCTCCAGAGTTTGGCCTTGGTTTCATGGGCCAGAGATGAGCAAGAATCAAAGTGGAATAATTACTGCTAGTGCATGGGGCAAGTCCCCAGCCCCTCACTCCCAGGCTACCTCCGCAAGCTGAGCACACAGATCCAGCCAGCAAGGCATGCAAGGAGAGCAGTTCTCTCTGCAACCTGGTGCAGGGTGCTGGCAGGCAGAACCCACCACAACTCCTTGCTTTATGGGAGAAATTTTGTTAACATGGTTTTGGAGACCATTTGAGGTTTGCACCCTCTAAACAATGCCTCTGCATTGCTCATGGGTACACACACCTTGAGGGTAACAGAGTCACCTGAAGGGTTCTGGGCATTGGTTTCCCTCTAGTAAACCAGCAGAGGATATATGTCTAGGCTACTGCATCCTCATGCCCTGCCTCACTATTCGCAGCTATGATCTTACCTCTGGCAGTGACTAAGAGCTGAAAGTGTTGCTGAGGATGTTAGGGGACTGTTCTGCTCCTGATGAAGGCAGGCAGAGAAACAGAGATCAGTCCTGGCATCCTGCCGCCTGTCCTGTGGCGCTGAGCTGTGCTCTGTGCTCCTTGGACAGAGATGAAGCTTTGGCCCTCCATGTGTCTGATGTAGTTAACATATTAGGCCTTTGCAGCTCCACAGGGGATTGCAGATATGAATGGAAAGCAAGTAATGAGTCTTCTCAGATATTACAGTCTTCCTATGTATATAAAAAATAACATACAGTCTCCTTATAGGAAACATATGTGTCCTTTCTCCATAGGCTGGGCAGATTTCTGTTTGAAGAAATGACAGTCTGACCAAAATGCCAAGCCCCATTCAGTATCACATTACACCCAGGAGAGGGGCTGCCTTTGCTGAACCTAAGGCTCTTTTTAAGCTCCAATCCCCTTCAAAGGAGTGCAGCTGCACATTGCCTGGTGGGGAAGGGTCTTCAAAATATCTGTGAGGTCACTGTCTGATCTCAGATTAGTCATTTACTGCCCCATCCATACCTCAACTTCTCTGCTGGTAAAATTGCAATAATACCTCTTGACCTTTCAGTGGCTTTTCAAGATCGATTACAGAAAATGCTACAGGGCAAAAATACAGTGTAAGGAAATGTAAAAGGGTGCTTGCCAATAGTTCTGATTCCTTTTGAGGTTGCCACATTAATCGATGCAGTGGATTACAGCTTGGAAAAGTCAAATTACTGGAAATGATTCCTCTGGAGGATCGGTGCATGTGAGGACTCTTTCAGAAGTTGTAGTCAGAGGCTCCTTAAAGCTCACTTACTTGTGGCACAAACATCACTATGTAATGCTGGCACACTTGAAAAGCTGTAAGTGAGATTCAGTTGCTTGGGTTCATATTTCCCAGCCACAAGAAATACCAAGAAGTTGATAAACATCCCGTCTGAGGAAGATGGGAGGTGCTGAGCTCTGAGCCCCATGAAAACTTGGCCTTTAAAAGCCAGCCAAGTGCCTTGCAGCATTCTTGTCACTGCAATAACACTGAGCAGGGCTGGCCTGGCTTCTGGGATCTGTGGGCCATGTGCCAGTGATGGGGCATCTTCAGTCACACACTGCCCTGAAATGGCAGCTCGCTCAGAGCCTGGGCGTTTGCAGGTGCACCAGGACACCTCCAGGCTCATCCCTGAGCTTATACCACAGTGTTATACCACAGTGTGAGTTGGTTAGCCCAGAAACAGGGCTTCATCAACTCAGGAAAAGCTCTTTGGAAGAAGGTAAAGGTACCACATTTCTTTTAATGGGATGATCTCGAGCTATGCTTACACTTTAGGCAGGTAACATGGAAATGTGAACAACCATAGGTACCCCCTTGTGCAGTGCATTCTCTGACTGATGAACCTGACACCCCAGGATTCCTTCATAATTGGCTGCTGTGTGTATGTGTGTCTCAAAAGAGCCCTTGTGATTTTTTTTTCATTTTCAATTTAGTGATAAATTAAAGTCTTTAGTCCCATTAAAGTATTAAATTTTAGCTAAGTCCTTAATTAAGCCTTCCTTGCTTTAATTAAAGCATTAAGATTTAACTAAAAGTTAACACATCTCTTCTGCTTGAACTCCACCAGGGCAGGTTGTGGCCCCAGATGTCAGCTGATGCTATAAAATCAGGAGAAGCTTCCTGATGTTTTGTCCCGTGTGCGTGAGCAGGCTGCAGTGCACGCCAGCACTTGTCAGCAGATCCTGGTCACCACAGCTGAGCTTTCACAATGCAACAGGACGCATGCAGTGCACTCAGCCTCCCCTCTGGCCTGTGAGGCAGAGCCCACCCAAGGCCACACTGCAGGCAGCATCCCCCAGGGCACTGTGTGGAAAAATCTACAGATGCAGGTTTGCCCAGAGCCCACCAGGGCAGCCAGTGAGTGCACATTCCCAGCTGAGTCTTGTCTTCAGGGGCAGATTCTGCTCCCTGGGCTGGCCAGGAAGAAAAGTTTCCAAGAAGAAGATTTTGAAACCAAAAGCCTTGTCCTCTTTAAACCCAAGTTGTTGCTACATACCTGGTTGCACCCAGGATCCTGGCTTTGCTTCAAGCCCCATATTATTGGGTAAAACGTTTTATTTTAAATGGCATATTGTAAACCAGGCTTTGGCAGTGACAAAGACCTCCAATTGGAGCAGGGAAGATTGGTCTTTGAGGTGGTCCTAACTGGTTTCGTGCAGTTCCCTCAGAGGTGTGCATGGGGAACTCAGACTTAGAGGAAGATCCCACTCTTGGTGTAACATTAAAATAAAAGCAGCAGAACTTTAAGCAGCAAAAGCATTAATTCTAAAAAGGGGCAAGCAGGTGTGAGAATCTGCCTTGTATAAATAAATCCACTACCTGAAAATGACAGTGACTTACGAGAGCTGAGATTATCAGCCAGGGCTGGCTCAGTTCCAGGCTGGTCTAGCAAAAAGCCCAGTGGGAGAATATACTGGAGAATTTATCTGAGCAAACATACTCCATGTGCTCTCCTGGACCTGTTGGTGCCTTGCTGAAATCCAGCATGGGTTTCTTGACGCTTCAGTGCACCCTGCCTTGGTTGTTTCAAGAGGAGGTGAGGCACTTAGACACAGAAGGCAAAAAGCACTGTGTTCCATCTTAGTCTTTTAGTCATGTTTCACTTAAATCTTCCATCAAAATCTGCATACTCTGACTTGTCAAAACCAGCTCGTCCCAGCTGTCATTGCAAAAGCCCCTTTCCTTGAAGCAGAATAGAATTGGCAAGGAGAAAACTGTACTTTTAATAGATTGCATCTCTCCAGCACTTCTCTTCCAGGGACCTCAAAGATCTCTCAGTGCTAATGACACCCTTGCAGGCCGTATATTACTTACAACTTTGTTTTCAAGTCAAGGAAGCCAAAGCACCCAGGTATGGCAATTCCCAACAGCTCCTCAGCATCGCAAGTCTTGGCTCCCAGGATCTCATGTTCTGATGCAATGTCCTGCATCATCTCTTTTCTCAGCTTTAAGAAGGAGAACAACTTTACACCTTGGCTGCTTAGAACATAAGGCTATCCCAGGGTCATTTGTGTTTTGGGCTCCTGCAACAATGACAGCTTCTTGAATAGTGGCTCTACAGCTTCTGCTTTTGACTTGAACATCTTCCTTCCCTTGGCCTTCTGCCCAGCTTGCTGTGCTGCTGGGTTTTGGTGCTCCCATGGGTAATGCACTTCCCCACTGCAATGCACAGATTAACAGCTTCACCCTTTCCAATTTTAAAGGTGCTGGATCCAGCACAGCTTGGATTAGTGACTCCTGGGGCCAGTGGGGGTGGAGAAGGAACCTGGCACACCGGGTAGTCTCAGCTGCCAAACTCTGCCTCAGCAGTGATGCTTCCTATAGAAGTGCCTTGAAGTCGTTAACGGTTGTGATTGAACAGCACAGTATAGCAAGGGACTGGAACCAGAGCTGCAGTGGGAATTTTTCAGTGAAAAGGAGAGAAACCCCATCACTGGCAACGGCTCTGCGAAGGGCCCCCGGGCCTGCCGGCACGCAGCTACACGGAAGCAGCGGCCAGCCCATGTGTGCCGTTCTCGGGCAGTTCCCGGATCGTTCCCGCTCTGGTGGTGTTGCACTGCCGCGGTGGGCACGGGGGAGCCGGGTGCTGCCGCCTCTGCCCGCCAGAGGGCTCCGTGTGCCGCGGGACGGCGGCAGGGACGGAGCGGGAGCGGTAACGGTGGGGCAGTGCCCGCCGCGCCGACACACGGTAACGGCGGGCAGGGCAGGGGCTGCGGGCGCTTCCTCCACAGTTAGGCCACAGCGGGCCTCTGAGCAATGGGCAGTGAGTTTATTTCTCTCCAAAATAAACTGGGATCCACACAGCAATGTATTTAAGTGCTGGCAGCACCCCTGGGAGGGGCAGTGGAAAGCAGATGAGCAGACAAGTAGCTAAGAGCGCTTGGGGGCAGAAATTGAACTGCCCAGCATGTGACTGGTAATAACCAGCCCAGCAGTTTGTGTCCATCTTGTGCCCACATTTCTGCATCTTGAGGTGGTAAAAATGCCTGAAGAAACTCCTATTCTTTACAGGCTGTCTCTGGCTTCATAAAGAGAGGGATGGATAGAGCCACAATGGGAGGGAATTTCGCAGATCCCAGCAATCTGGGAATAGCGGAGGGGCTGCGTGGGTGAGAAGGCTGGCAGTGTGATCTGGGCACTCCGGCAGAGCTGGTCAGCTTGTGTTGGTGGCCCCACATCAGCTGTCACTGGGGTCCCGGAAGGGCCAGGGGAGATAATGAGATGCAAAGTGCTGCATATACACGCCAAGGTAAAGGCAGCACCACACAGAAGGTGGTGAATTCAGCCCAGATACATCTTGTCATCTGCTCCTGGAGACAAGCTTAATGTTCAGACACACCTGTGCTTGATCTAGAAAGAGGCTTAAAAACTCTAATATCCTTGTGCAGGAACAGAGCTCACATGTATGAGGCTGCCTTAGACTGTACTGGCTTTCTCAGTGCTGCTAACTGCAGGGGATCTGGTCTCTTGCATAAACCTGGGAGCACCTCTCAGTAATCTGTTGAGTTTAATGTCACTTCTGAGGCTCATCCCTGTATTTTGTTATGCCTCTGACAGAGTTTGCTCCAAGGCTCCCAGTGACCTTCCAGCAATGTCCCAGGTCAGAACAAGGGACCTCATACTCTGTAAGCACCTGCTTGTCTGAGGTGTCTGGGCACTCAAAACAACTAAGAAGAAACCTGCACTTCTCTGCTTCCTCTTTCCATGGGATACATGTGATGATAGGAAATGGGAAACTTGCCAGAGTATGAAAACATTTCATCCTTAAGGAAATAAGTCCCTGCAGGGAGCCATTCCTGAGGAGTGGGCAAGACAGCTTGGGAAGTGAGTCCAGGAATGTGGGATGCCTGCTTGCCAAGGAAGCACCATGTCTGCCAGCTCAAAAGGGAGGAATTACTGGAATGTTTGGGGGATCCAAGCTATGTCATTGTGAGATAGGAACCGAGGGGATTAGGAATAAACCCTTAATGGAGAAGGGTTACAAACTACCCCCATTGGGTGATCATGGGAACTTGACAGGCTCTGGAGGAGAAGAGCCAAGATTTACAAGTGATCTGGGGCAGTTCAGTAAGTTGGGCACACAGCAGCAAGGCTGCTTTAAAAGGCCTGAGCTGCACAATAACACTCAGAAAAATCTAATGTTAGCCCCTCTGCCCAGGCTCACAGGGGTACCTCTCCCAGACAGAGGGGCTGCCATGCCTACTCTGCAGTGCTGGATGATGGACAGCACAGAGGCAAAAGAGCCCTTTTCTGATTGTTTATCTATAGTTAAACTAAGTCTTTTGCCAGTACATCTATGTGACCTGTTGGGTTTTTTTTTCACATCTCAAACCAGTTCCTTGATGCTAGCACAACGTCCCAGGGTAGGCAAAGTCACAGCAGCTTTTGGGAAATACTTCCAGCTCCATAGTCACAAGCTTTAATGGAACAATTGTATAGCAAAACTGGTATTTTGCTTAGAAAGTACACCTTGAACCTTGGTTTGAAGAGTGGATAAAGAAAGGAGAAGGATTCATAGGATGAAGGGGAAGAGCTTTTCAATTAGTAGGACCAAGAGTTTACTGAGTCAGAGTTGAATGTCAGTTCTGAGACAGAAGCAGAGAGAAGGTCCCACTTGGTTACTAGATATGAATGTGTTTAGCAAAGATGATTTTGTTCCTTTTTTCTTCTAGAATTAGCTGATTTTTCTAGGAAGGGGAGCTTGATTTCTCACCAGAGTAAGATCTGTTCCAGGCAATATTCTTGAGGATATTGAGAGAGAATCTGGGCAGTGTGATGGTGAAGATGACAAAGGTGGCTTGTATTAGAAGTTTGAGGATATCCACACAAATGGTAGCTCAGCCGTGGAACAATGGGGATTTCCATTATTATTAATTAATGTATCTCTCCTGGCTTCTCCCACCAGACACTTTGGATGTAGTCATTGACTTGCAGAACAAATTCCAAAGATCTATGGAGATTAACATGATGCTGACATCCTAAATCAAATACTAAGGTGAATGGTTGGTTTCAAAGAACTGAAAACCCAAATATTTTGGAGCATTTAATATATGGCCAAGTACTAGGACAGCTGGCTGGTAAATTCCTTGGATTTGGAATTCAGTTCTCAGAGCCTATTTTTCATGGAGTTGTGGTGTCTGCCTAATAAGCAACCTGTGGCACAGGTGGAATTTGAGCCAGAAGGCTTCATAGGACTTTGGATTACAGGGCACCAGATGTTGGAGAATGGGAAGCACAGATACCAGCTTATAATACACTCACATGTCCATAGAAACTCCAACCCCTTGGCTTTTGAACCTATGTTGTACTCAGTTCAAAGACTGCTTATGGAAATTGAGAAGGACAGTGTCCTGGGAGCAGAAAGGGAGAGAGTGGTTGAGAAGGATGGTCTCTAGGAAAACAGAGGAGAGAAACAGAGACTGTCTTCTTCTGTGAGAGCTACAAGCAGGAGCGAGTCTGGGAGATATTTGGAGTGCAGGATGATGCTGGGCAGAGGCAAAGAGAAAGCTGGGCGTGGAAGAGTTGGAGGGGAAAATGGATGGGTTTCAGTGGGCTGAGAGTACCAGGCTGCAAGTATCTAGGTGGGAAAACAACCATAGGAAATTAAGTTCCAATGGCCAGCTATATTCTGTAGATTCTGTGCTGCAAGGTCTGTAATTGCCTTGGTTTCCATAGCACACCTCCCTTACACTACTTGATGTCATCCTAGAGCGTTTTACCAAAGAGACAGCAAAATTCCCAGACCTAAAACAAACAGAAAGTAAAGTGACTCATTTATGTTTCATCAGTGATCCTCCAGCAGCTGATGTGGGATGTGAATTCACAAACACAGAAATTTCATTGCATATATTAATTTTGCGTGTTAGCATAATTTTACATAGTGATTCTATACACCAATGACTATGGAGAGATACCCAAAATTATTTATTTTCATGAGGCTTTCAAAGAAGATTCTCTAGCAAAACTAAAGTCTAGACAGAATGATGTGACCTCTACTTAGGAATGGTTCACCCAAAGACTAAAATTCTTCAAGTCATAGCCATCTTGAAGCTTATAGGGAAGGGATAAGAGAATGGAGTTTGAAAGGAAAAAAAAGGCCCTGTTTGTTGGTTTTATTAGGAAGGCATTTTAATGATAATTTTCCCCTCTGTTCTTTCACAGAGTGATAAGAATCTCTTTTCTTCTTGTTTCTTGGAGGGCACTGGAAGGCATCATGGGTCAGCTAGACTGCCCTTTATCCTCTCCCATCCATCATGGTTCTGGCTGGTGATGGGTTCAAGGTGTTGCAGGTTTGAGATCCTAAGCAGTTCCTAATGCCTCCTCCACACTCTGAAGTCTGCATTGTTTTTTCAGTAATCCAACCTTTCCCCTTCACCCACGAGAGAGTTTAAAGCATCTGCTACCACAGCTTTCTGAAGAGAACAGGGAGACTGATAAAGAGTTTTCGTCGTGCTTTGATTTCCAGGGGAAAATGTCATCCTAGCAATAGTGGCACAGTGATGTATTGTTCGTAAAGGGGAAGACAAAGGCATGAAAAATCCCAAGAAAATAACTTACAGCTGGTTTCAGTGCTATTATGCTCTTAGAAAGAACAAATAGTGTGCCCAAATATGTTATTTTTCAAGGTCATAGATGAGACATGGAAGGTAAATTCTACTTAGTGCAACCCGACAACTTGAATGACTTCTGTCTTGTCATGTCTTGATATAAACCAGGACTGCCTATATGTTTAGCTCAAGGTGTTTAGCTCAGTCCAAAGGGACTGAGAAGCAACTGGGAATGACATTGTCAGCATGTTAGCAACCAGGTTGTCAAGCAAACCCCAGGGCTTCCAAATGCTACGTCAAGATAATTGTTCACTTCACAACCATGCATTGCTGTAATAGCACACATGGTCTGATGTAGTACAAGGTGAGGGAGAGCTACCACAGGGGTACCTGGGAATGTTAGGGAGAGAATATCATCCCTAATTTGTTCAATGCTAAGCATCACACCCTTGCCATTTTTTAACTTTACCTGATCTTTAACGGGATAATTGGTGTTTAACATCTGTATTATACATCCCTCTTGAGCATGGTGTTGACAGTGCTGCCTCTGACACAGCCTGAATGGTAAATACACTGTGGGTGCCCTGCCCAAGATAGAAATCTCTGATCTTTCCTCAAGCCAGACTTGCCTGTTTCCTCTATGACTGAGGTGTAACTTCTGAGTGAGCTGTGAAATGATGGGGTTGCTGCCCTAAATGTGAACAGACAGAAACATGCAGATGTTAAGCAGGGAGAGCTTTCCAAATAGATCCTTATGCCACTGCCATGAACTTAATGACAGTGAGATTACAAACCTGAATACCCCAGAGTGCAGGGTAATTCTTTTGGGACCAAGCATGCCACATCTGCATGAGCCTGTGGATTTTTGAGAAACTCTGGTTGAAGTTATCAAATGTAAACCATCGTAGGGACAATAATGTCAAACCTCCTCCCTGTTACTTGAAACAGTCCCTAGACACCAGGCTATGAACGGCTGGCTCTGGCAGGGTCTGAACCATGTGCTTGGAAAGGCTCCATAAATCTTTCTTGCACCTTTGGAGCACTCCTCCTGGTCTCAGGCTGCAAAGGCAGTTTTCTTCAGGATCCCTTTGTACAGAGTGAGCAGACAATGACATTTTTGTCTTGGTTTTCATTTCATATTATTGCACCAGTTGTCCTGGATAAGATCATAAACTTGTCCTCACTGGTAATGTGCTTTCACAATGTCTGGAGGAGGCAGGAGGAGTTTAAAATTCATGCACCTCCTAGCATGAAATTATTCATGGCTCAACACTTGTAATTACCAGAGCCAGTTTTAGGAAGCCCGTAGTTATGAGGAATTTGATATTTTAAGACTTAAAACAAATGTTTTACCAGCTTTATCCTTTGCCCACTGCAGAATACATTATGGTCTGGTAAAATCGCAGTGTGTGTGTGTACCATCCCCAGCCATTCCCATCAGCTGATCACACCTGTCAGTCATTCATCACCAAATCATTGCCCCTTAGATAATAAAATTCAATTGGGGGCGGAGGGGGGAGGTCAGCCCAGCCATTGTGCTAATTCCCCACCAAAGCCTCGGCTCCGGCAGGCCCAAGGCATCCTATGCAAAGTTCAAAGCTTTTGGAAAAAGCAATCAGATCAGACCAATTAGGGCCTGTCTGCCTACACTGACAACTGTGTCAGGAGACCCGTTCACCCCAACCCCTCCTGGGCATGCCCTGACCACATTGCTGCCCTGGCTTCAAGCTCCTCTCACCATCCCAGGCTTGTTCTGACATAACTCCATTGCAATTCCTGCTCTTTCCTATTAATGCAGGAGCTGAATTTGGCCCCTGCTGCCATTTTATAGCAAAGGGACTGGCTGCAGAGTGAATGGGGAGAAGGGCTTAATTCAATATTGAATGCATGTTCTTAAATGATGTATCATATTACCACCTTTTAATTCCCTTTGTTACTTCATGATTTGTTATGTGTTCTGGGGACTCCCACACAACTCCTAAGTGCTTCTGCAGCTGAGTCAAAGTTATTCTGCTTTCACTGGAGCCCAAAATACCATGGACCCACAGCGTTTGTGTGGGTGCATTTTCACATCAAGACTTGCAGCTTCTTTGCCCTGAAGAGCCTGCAGCTGGCCTGACCAGTGCCCAAGCACCCATTACTGCTAGGTTCTTCTTTCACCAAGTGGTGCCACTCTGCTTTTCTCTCCTATTGTTTTGTTCAGTGAAAAGGCATTTGGAGTTCAGATCATATTAAGAACTTGTGGAGTTGTATCACTATCATGTAAGTAAATACTTCTGACCTTGTTTAGCAGCTAAAGCACATGCATTTCACTTCAGATTTCCCCTTCACATTCTTATTACACTCTCAAACCTGAAATGTATGAATGCAAATTTTGGATTTTATGTTCCAGGTTACCTGGATTTTTTGCAGTGGCTGAAAAGGCCCCCAGACTGCTTGGTGTGTCAGAGTTCATTTGCTTCAAGGTTGTGAAAGGGAAACATACCAGAGCTATGGTTTCTAATTGTGTGTATTAGGGTCTTTGAGGGTATCTAGCAAGTTAGAGCAAAAGATTGCTCAGACTGCAGTGTTTTCACCAAATAGAAAATCTGGCTGGATTTTGTATTTTTACTTCTACGTACAATGTAACTTGTTACTAAATGACAGCTAGGGCAGCTGATTGTTAGTGACTGCTATAGCATCCAAGAGGTCCTCCAAAACATTCTGTGACATCTTCCTCTGATCTGGTTGTAACCATTCATAATAACCCTATTTATAGGTATAAAATGCATAGGTTTAACCATTTAGACTCACTTTACAAGTCATTTATAAATTGGACTTTCATATGAAGCCAGCCAAAGCATCACAAACCAGGCCAGTACTTAGGAAGAAACCACATCCATTGACAAAGTTCAGCTTTAGAGGGCTGCATGGTTTTTGTGGAATGAAGAAGGAAGAAACTGGATTGCAGAGCACAGTGCCCAGGCACTGCCAGCCTCTGCCCCAGACCAGCCTGCCTCTGCCCCTGGCGAAGGCCTGTCCCTTTCTTGATTTATAAAGGAGAAACTCAGCTGATCAGGAAAAAGGTAAATCTTGTTCTGCTCAGTTTGCCACAAGTATGCTCTGTGATGTACCTGGATATTGCAAAAAAAAAAAAAAAAAAGAATCATTAAAACATATACTGGTGAAAATTCAGGGCAGTCCAACAATGTCTGAAGCAATTGGTTCCCCAATGAACACAATAATGCAGCCTCTCACTGGGCTCTAAGTCCAGAAGCCAATGTACCAACATGGCATACACAAGGCATTATACACCACAGAAGGGAAGGAATTGGAAATTATTTAAGACATGATCTGCCTGGGCTGAGGTACTCTGAGGGCAGCCAAACAGCATCTCTCAGGGATCTTTGCTGTTCTAGGAAGGAGAACTGGAAATGGTGCATGAGAGAACCACAGGGCTAGACAAATACATTCACATCCAGACATTTTGAAATAATGCCATGGCTCAGTGTTTGGGTTTTAAAAACCCTGTCCCATTTTCAGGCTACCGGATGCCTACTCCTGTCTTTCCAGGAGCAGGACTTGACCCTTTGTAGGAGGACCTGTCAAGATCTCTGCTTTAATCATCCCAAACGGCCAAAAGAAAAATCAGTCTATCATCCTGAGAAAAAAACTTTTGAGATCACCCCTCAAGGAGGATTGCAAGTAATCCCTGTGCAAAGGCCCTGTAAAGTGATCTCTTTCAAAATCATATGTATGAAATTAGTTATAATCTGCATGGTAACGACCCAAATTTTCAGCTTGACGTGCATGGCATGATAAGGAGAATGCAGATGGTTCTAAAGTGGGGGGGAGGGGGGTTTCTACATACCTTTTAACTTGGCCATGTTGGGATCTTTGCTGCATCTCAAAGGCTGCCTCATGAAAAGGCACACAATAAAAATTGAAGATGACTGTATTTTTCTGCTAGAGCCTGACCCTATGGCCCTTGGAACTAGTGACTAATCTCTCACTAATTTTAGTGGTACAGGATTAGCACTTCATAATTTAGGGCCTAATTTTTGTTTGCATGAAGGTGCTTTTACATTCTACGAGTCATGAACCATAATGTCAAAAAAAAAAAAAAAAAGCCTACAGCAGGGACTGTTCAAGGAACTTGCCTTTGCAAGCAGGTCACCAGAGAGCTCTTCGATGCTCGCTGATTCTTTTAATTTTATGTAATTTAATAAAAGCAAGCTTTTAATTAACCTTCAGAGTACTGCAGAGGGACAAAGTGCAGTTTGATGGAGGTCTGGCTTAAACAGGGCACCTTGTGTGGAGGAATCATATTCCAGTGCCACAGGGAGCAAGCAGCACAGCTCTGAGCTGTTCACAGAGGAAAACATGAGGGATTCAAGAAGAGGGATACTGATGAGAAAGAAGGAATTTGCCAGACTATTCCACATGCACAAGGCATGTGGATATCTGGGAACAGAGGAGATCATACTCAGGCTGCCTAGCAGCTGGATTTGCACAGTCCTGGTCTCCAGGCCCAGTTCTCTGCCAGCTCATGTCCCATTGCACACAGAAATGACAAGAAATGGAGACTCTGTCTAACTGTGTATCTGCAGAGCAGGAGCACACCTTCCTCTCCCGGGGAATTATCCCCAGAAATGCACAGAAGCTGAGTCATGAACTTTTTCTTTCCCAAATGCACAGAAAGACTGTATGATCAATGCTCAGCAGATAAAGAATGGGGTTTTGGATGGAGTGCAAACTGTCCCATTTGGTGCTGCCACTGTTGAAAACCTATCTCCTAGACCAGGGTTTCTGTTGAAAGAGAGACAGCAGAAGGCAAAAGTCTGTTAAAAATGCAGTCAAAACAACTGGGATGAAGTGGATCTAAAAGAGAAAAATGAAGCAGCAAAACTGAGGACTTTAGAGGGGAAATCCACTGACTGGAAGAGGAAAAAAGACAAACTGTTAAGAAAAGGGCAAGTGAAAAGAACCTGTCCATGAAAAATAAAATGCTATCAATTCTGTATATAATATTAACAGAAAATTATAGTAGCAGTGAGGGAGCCTCCATAAAAGAGCTGATATGATAAGTGGTCTATCTTCTTCACTATCTGACTGGAGCACCACTGTTACGTTTTTGCTAATAACCTTATCTCTTGTGGTGTAACGTCTCTGATAAGAGGCAAAGCAAATGCTCTGTTTGCTCCTCTTATGTTTGCAGAAGGCAGGCACCTTGCTAAGCTTGTTCCCTTCCACAGACGTCAAAGTAGACATGTCCCCAAAAAGACTGGTGAGAAGTGGATGGCCAGCTCAGGATGGTCAGGTCATGTGAGTAGGTCTTGGGGCACCTGAGGACCTTTACCTGGTTCTGTCCCACAACTACTGGATGACTTCAGCCAACTCTGTCCATCCCCTTGCACCTGTATTTCCCTTTAGTCGGTAGCAGAGACAGTTTCTGCAGTACCTGGCAGAGCAGGACTGAGATTTTGCAAATAATGCATCAGAGGAACACTTGGATATCAGAGGAGATCTTGTCCCACCAACTTGAGGGTTATGGGATAGTCAGGCAAGACTATCCTGTCTATCACGACCTGTTCAGAAACTGGAAAGAGGACGCAAGAGTCCTGCTTCTGAGTTCCTCACTCCTATAACACTGGAAATATTTTGTATACAACCTGATTAATTAAGATTTTGCTAGGAGACACTTAAAATAAAGAAAACCGATACACACCTGTCGGGTCTAAAGACATTTTCTTCAGCGAAACTATTAGATCAACGTGCACTAAAACCTGGTCTGTAAATGTTTTGGCCTCAGGGCTTTTCTCATAGTACATTAAAACAAAATGTCAGCCCAAGTTAATCCTCCTTCTAACAGTTGGTAGATATGGTTTATCTGATCAAAATGACAGGACAAAGGGATTTTTTGACTTTATTTTCATTATCAATAAAGTAAATGTTTTCGCATCTCTGAAAAAAAATAAGTTATTGGGAAGTTATCTTGTGCTGTGGAATAGAAATTGTCCATGCAAATCTTGATTCAATATTATTATACACTACTGTAAATAGCATGGTGTTGATTCAGGGAGATGAAGGGGAAGGTATATTGCTGTCTGTTCATTTGTTTCCAGTTCCTGCTGGGGCAGTTGAATCCAGCTGCTGGCTCTGCTGGTTACGCTCCCCTTTCCCTAAGCCTGCAGGCTCTAAGGTCAAGCAGCACTGCTAAGAACATTCCATATTTTGTGGCTGTTTTCTCCTGCCCCATAGTTTGTAATCCCTCCACCTTCCACTTGACAATGCAGATGATGAGACAGTGAATCTCATCTACCTTATTTGTTGTGGACTGATCATGGAGCTGGTCCTAAGCGTGAGTTTAAATAGGTACACTCAGCCCTGTGCAGGAAGGAAAATATTGCAGGTAGATGAAGTAAACCACTCAGATAAACCTGTTGTCAAGAGCGCTATTAGGTAAGGAAAGTTCTGCACAGCACTGAGCTTGCTAAACAGTTAACTCTCCACACTTTGGTCTCATTAAGATAAAATTGTATTACTAATGAATGAAAGGTAAAAATCCCATTAATTCCCAAAATGGGAAGGCAAGACAACAGGCATCTCTTTCAGGAGGATCCTGCTCAAACCAGTCTTGTACATGATTCCACCTTGAGGCAGTTGCCCACTGCCTTGTCTTTTCTAGGATGGCCCTCCCGGCACAGCTACACCCAGGAATTAAGATGTTCATCCTCCCTTCCCATTAGCACTGGCCAGTGCTGAAGACATCTTCCAAGACCTGACTGATGGCTGTGCAATATATCCCAGGGTGAGAGACTAACTCGCTCTGCCACACAGCACTGCTAGGTAAAACAGGAAAAATGGTTTCATAAATCTCTGCAAAACACAGGCAGAAAGGGGAGAAATGGCCCCAGCCCTCCTCTTCATAGCACTGCTTCTTGGCCCATAAAAAGGGATCATTAACTAAAATCCCCTGGCCTCCCAGGCTTATCTCTCTATATAGGGCTGTATTTAGGAGTAGAAATGGGATCTGGCAATTTTTAAAGATGCAGATTCCTTAATCATTCATGGTGGGAGAATGTCACTGAATGGGGATCCACACATAAGCCCCCAAGATGGGAAAATACAGGGAGCTTTTGGTTGCTAAGGAATAAATGAGGTTAAACAGTGAATGTATCCTTTCCTCATGCAGTGCCTGTCTGGTGGGAATGAGAAGCCCTGAGTTTGGTATGCGCTGGTTTGGTGTCTCTAGAAACATCTGGATGGCAAGACAGGAATATGTCTTTGAGTATTGTTCTGCACATTTCTTGCTGCAAAGCTCTTTCCCCTCCCATACACTCGTTTCTCTCCCCACAGAAATACCTCTCCCCATGATGGGGATGGGGAATCCACCTTCCAGTGGGTTCAGAGATTTATTTCTCAGCAGCTGTGACAGAGGTATAGGTAGAACATATGCCTGTTATTAGAGGGCAACAGAGCCCAAAGTGCAGCTGCTCTGTACACACCTGCCACAGGGACAGGGAGAGGGAGACCAGTGATTTATCTGCCATCATCAGAGGAAAAAAAGCATGTACCAACCAGGCACAGCCTTCCTCCCTTATTTTCCAGCTCCTCTGTGAAGGCTATTCCCATCTCCTCACCTCCCTCTTGCTTTTAGCCCATCGTAGTTGGTTTGTGCAGCCTGTGAAGCCATACTCAGATCTCCATGACAAAGGCCAAGATGTTTAAATCTACTAGAGGTATTCAAATCACCTGCTGTGGAAGGCAGCTACCTTCCCATGAAGATCTGGATACCAAACACATGCAGTGCTATAGCAGGAACTTGGCCTGTTTTGAACCCAAATGTGAAGAACAGATTTCTGCTTAGAAAGACACAGAGGACAAGCCAAACATGGTGCTGTGGAAACAGGAGATGCAATACCACAGCACCGCCATCCTCAGGGCCTTCCCTTCACTTTTCTCTAGTAGGTTTGTCTCTCTTGTTGTTCCCTGTGTAATCTACAGCTGTCTGAATCTAATGAGCTAAATGAGTGTATGACCCTCACTTGGGTGCCTGTTGGCTCAGTGTCTACAGCTGCACACAGGGGAGCTGCAGCACATCCTGGGTTAGCTGGATGTGTATAAAGGGTGGCACCAGCTGCAGCTCTTTAACTGTGGGAAAGATGTATAGGGAGTGCTAGGCTGCCCAGGCTTCTGGCACTGCAGAGAGGGACTCTTAACACTACTAGGTATGTACTGTTAGTCTTCTTGAGAGCCTTCATATCCCCTGTGCAGAGTTAAAAGTGGGTTAGGCTTTCTTTGATATAGCATTAGTTGATACCAAGCTGTTGAGTGCATTTTAGCTGTTTGCCAGACTGTGGAAGAAGCTGGGTGAAGTGAATGTGGAATCCAAGTGCAGGGTGAAAGCAAAGTTTCCGGGAAATGGCTTGAGACTATGGCAAACACTCATCCAGACTTTCACAAACTGGGATTTACTCTTCAACAGGGTAATTTTGGTTTGTGCTATTGCACAGAGCTCTCTGAATGCAGGATATTCTGTACACAGACTGATGATGAAAAAGTAGCTTTAGTCAGCACAACTTAGTACACACAGGGGGCTTAGTAGGAGGAGTCAGGTGGGAAAATGGAAAGTTTTATTAGAGATTGAATGAAGTGATCTAAAACTAAGCTTTCCACAGAGAGCAGGATCTAGTCTCCTCTCTTACAAGGCATGAGTGCAACCAAGAACAAGATGAAAAAAACAAATTTGGTACATGTATGTAGAAGGACAGAAACATTAGACGTAAAATACATCAGCAATGCTCAAAATACATGAACCAAAAAAAGTCAATAGCAATAGTTTAGTGATTGCAGAATGGCTACGTCAGGAACCCTGTCATTTAAAATGTTCCAAAAAGTAATTAGAGAGGAGCAAAAGGGCTCATTAAAAATCTGATTCTGTTTCCACATGCTCTTATTTGCAAATCTGGAATAATAACATAGAAAAATCTTTATGAGAAGGGGATTTGTATGAAGAGCAAAAGGATTTTTCCGTTTACGGGATCTTGCAACCATTTACAGGACCTTGAAAATAACCAGAACTGAAGAGATCCTAATATTCCAGATACGTTTTCATATCAATTATTACTTTGCCTTAGCAAGGCCATGTTTATAAGAAGATGTAGGATTATCTTGTAACCTAAGAATATAGTGTATGTGGAAAGGTTATGGTTGGAGGTTTTAATTGCTACCTCCCCCCTGCTGCAGCTCAGCTGACGAACACTGAGGCAACTAACAGAGGAGAACAGTGATGGTTGTTCACAGTGTGTTCAAGAGTATGAGCTGCATCAAAACACAAAAGGCTGGATGTTGCAGTATTTATTTCGGTGACTTTAAGGTTTTAGAATTTATGTCTAACCATTGGTACACAATGGTGCAGATGGATGAGGTTCTGTGTCCTCTGATAAAGTTTTCTCCTAATTAGGATTTTTTTTAGCTTGGGGTCTTTCCAGGATGCAGGAAAGGTAGCTCACTGGCTTCAGTTCACTGTGCTATGTGGTGTACAGTCCCACAGAGAGACGTGGGGAGGGCTGCCAACCAAAAATGGGTGAAGAGCACTGAGTGGGATTAATAGGTATAAATACACTGCATCAGAACCATCATCAAATTTGATGCTTTTGGAGCAGTGTGTGTTCAACAGCAGCAATAAGAGCAGTTTAACAATACATATAGGGAAACAAATTATTTGCTATAAACTGCAGTGGGAGGCAGTTACAACAGGTCTGAGCAGATGGGTGAGGTGGTGTTTCAGAAGGGAAAGGAACCATTGCAAAAAGTGTAAATGGCAGTGCTAGTGCAAGGTTTGAAAAAGCAGGTGAATGTCTACCCTAAGAAAAGTTGTAAGGAGAACAAAAGACAGAATTGTCACAAAATCTTCACTATTTAACTGTAACTCAGTTTGAAATTGTCTATCAGCCAAATGAAAACTAGAGATTCCTCAATATGCTTTGAAAAGAGAGAAGTTAAGGTGAGAGGGCAGCAGAAGCTCTCCCCACCTATCCTTGAAAACAAGCCAATGCCAATTCAGAAGTCCACCCAGAGATGGCTCTTCACAAGCACCATTACTCAAGCTCCAGAGAGGATGGCTCTAGTTATTTCGCAGAAAGTGTTTTGGATGCTGAGTCAGCACTGCCACTTCTGGTAGCCCTGGGTTTTCTGTGGATGGTTCCTGTGGGCTGAACAGGACTTGTTTATCTGCTGCAGCCCAGCCCAGCATGGCAGGATTGCAGGCAACACAAAAAATAAACAGGGGATTCTAGCAGCGTTATGTCACTCAGACCAGCCCAAACTCTATATAGCTGCTGCCAGGTTAGGTCACTTAAGCAAATACTTTGAATGGGTTTAAGAGACAGCTAGACATTTTTATGAGGAGAAAGGAGATTTGCAGATGCAAAGACAAAGCAAGGAGGTGCGTTTGAGATAAACTTAAAGGGCCAGGCTCATTGGGCCAAGTGGCCATTTCCTGCCTTGCAGTTTTTGCTTCCTCACATCTATTTACAGACAGTGGTCCACTGCATAGCCAGTGCTCTGAGACATGCCTGTTGCAGAGCACAGAGGGATCATTGTCAAGAAAAACACTTTTCATGGAGAATGTGGCTGAAAATGGTCAGTAGAACAGTCCAGATTCAGTTAAGGTTGCTCCTCAGAGTACGTTTGATTATCTCATGAGTCATTTAAAAATTCCTCACTTTCTGCACTAGAGCAAACAAGGACAAGGTGGCTGGTAGGAACAAGTCACCAAACTAGTGAGCCCCTGGAGGGATCATTCCTCCTGGGACATACCCAGCTGGCACGAGAGAGAAAGAATTTCCTGGCATGGTGGAAGTAGAAATGATGACACTGACTGCCTGAAGTTGTGTAGCTCCATTGGGGCTCCACAGAGTACATGGTAATGGCATTTTCTTTACTTTATGAAGTATCTCAGCTTTAGGAAATAAAATGAGTAATCAACCATCAAGTGTGGAAGCTTTCAAAGGCCTTTCCTGTGAAATCTGTCAGAAAAACAGATCACGGAAGGAAGTGACATTCTTGCTACATTTGATTAAAGGAAGGAAATTACATGCAGAACTCAATTTCTTGGGACAGATTCTGTCAGTCATAACAAACTCTTGAGGCACAGGCGTCGAGGCTCCTGAGCAGCATCTCTCCCTGCTACAAAGTGAATGGCAGGTGTTTGTAAAGTGGGAAGGATTTTGCGTGTTATTACCATTAAACTAGGATTGTATTGTAAAGCTGGGATGTGATCTTTCTCTTCTTCATAAAGAGTAAAAAGAGGCACTTAAAAACAAGGGAAAGGCAGAGTGGATATAAGCTTTAATTACTGTAACTAGCTATATAACCTCTGCAGCCTCATCTATCTGGAGACCAGTTTATATAGTATCCATGAAATGAAGGTGTCAGGCAAATGGTTTGTTGAGTGCATGTGCAGACTCTCAGATGGATACAAAACATCATGAGACACAAAAAGTACAGAAAGCACAATAGATGTGTAGAGAAATGGGCAGATCTGCCAGGCTGCTGTCCCCCTCTTGTAAGCATCATTTCCCTTTGTAAAACTAAAGACCGTTTTTATGACACCTATCCACAAATGTTCCATAATGACCGAGTCCAGAGCAGTTTGGTAGGGAGGTAAAGGCAGACATCTGAATTGCCTTTCACTCTCCCATGTGTTCTTACTTGGGCTTTTCCTACCGTCATAAATCCTCCTTTGCAGATCTGATGAAGCTGGGACACCCATTAGCTGAAATCCAAAGAGGATCACAGAGACTGTTTTTATTTCCTTGCAGAAGAAAAGCAATGGCCGCTTACCGGCATCTCTTGTTCTCATTTCGGTAACGTGAACAACTGAAACAATATCCCTGAAACAAAGTCTTTCACCTGACTTTGCAAGCCACCATGTGTTGCTGGTGGTGGTTTCACAGAGTAACAGCCCCCAGGAAAGGAGGAAGTTACTGGTGTCACTGGGAAAAACATCAAGAGGGGAATCTACCGCAGACTGGGATCAGGTTTAGTGGTGAGGTACCACTGCTTCTGCTGCCAAGATGGGTGCAGAGATGTCCTTGCAGAAAGGGGCTGCAGTAACAGAGCCCTTTGCTGCTGTTTGAAGCCACTTAGTCTCCACAGCTGATCATGCCTGTAAAGGAGGAGCTGTAGCCAGATGTAGCTGGGCAAAGAGCATCCCTTGGTAGACACTGTGTTCTCAGGGAGACTGGAGCTCAGCCTCTCTAGTTTTACCTTAGAACCATGAGCAGAGCTCCTGGCCTGGCCAGCCTGGCTGCATTCTACTGTATTCAGCCCAGATTTCTCCTGCCGACACTGAGTTAACTGGAATGCAGAAGGCAGATTTCTTCCGGTTGCCAGGAAATTTCTCTCAAGGTGGTCAGTTCCCTGATCAGTGACTGGGGCCACCAGCAGCAGCTTTTGCAGCAGTGAGAACATCAGCCCTGTGTGCAGAGAAACACAGCAGAAACCCCAGCCAGCTGAGCCTGATGAACATTTAAACCAGATCCCTTTACAAATAAGATTAAGTCATAAAGTTCACTGTGAAACCTTAGTCCTAACTTCAGCTGTTAGTGACTTTAATGGCAGAAGTGCCCAGTCTTCATTATGGGAGTCCTTTACTCCATTGTCTAATTCCCCAGGGGACTGGGAGCAGATTGATCCCACAGTAGCACTTCAACTAGTAGCAGAGCAATAAAAAGGGGGAAAGAAGTAAGAAAAAAAAAAATCCATGTACTGAATAACAGCCATTCCTATCCTGGCTTCAAGCACAGGCAGGTGCTTATGGGGTTTCCAAATCCCCTTTATGGGGAGCACTGCAGCAATGCTCTTCTTGGGATGTGCAGAGCCCTTAGCCAAAGGAGGACCTGCCTCTACCTGTAGAGAGGAAAATAATTCCTACTCCTCAGTGACAAGCCAAAATTCTTCACAAGTATGCACTAGGAATTAAAGGCCCAGCCCTATTAAGAGCAATAAATTTGTACCAGGGATGTTCTTGGCCCAGTGGCAAGAGAAAATTGACACTTTCTGGTGCTGTAGCCTCCTGCCAAAGGCCGAGAAGAAGTAACCCAGGTAATAGCAAAGTGATCTCAAAGACGTGTTTTCTGCAGCCTGGCTGTCGGAATGAAAGTCAAATTCTAGACTTGCATGAGTCTCTCCAAAGTTTCTTGGAGCTAAAATGCTGTGCTTCATTTATTACAAGCTGTGTTTCTTGATCCAACATCAACACCCTCAGCATGGAAAAGACACAAGGAGGGAGCAAAGAGCTGGAAGGGGCAGGCATAAGCAGAGCACACAGCGCACTGTATGGGGTGTGGTGGGGATTGCATGGAGTAGCTGGCTGGAAAGAGCCCTTCTCATCTACTGGGACTGATCCAGCTGAACCTTTAAACATGGAGTGTCAGGCTCACAGGCTGGGGGACAGGCCCTGTCCAGCTGATAGGTTTGTGCAACATTAAGATCTCTCAAGTGTTAGCTGGGAGATTACGCTCTGGCCGTAACTGTTTGAAAAAATAGAGAGGCACCTACTAGTAACGTGGGACTCATTGCACCTTCCTCATCTCCATGTGCTAGGAGAAGGCTCCACAGCACTACACGTGCCTTATATTAATCTCCTGGTGTTTTGAAAAGGAGCTGTTCAAATATTTTGCCGGGAGCAGTTTTGCGGGTGTGAAAACACGCAGCTTGAGGAATGTGGCAGGGCGCTGAAGGTTGAGTGATGGACCAGCCTGATGACAAGGGACTGGAGGAGGACTGGCAGGCCCTGTAGTCTGCAGCCTGCGCAGGACTGGCAGACAGCACAGGGAATCTAGCTTCAGCATCCTCCTTTTGCATAAGAGTTAAGCAAGAGGTGCTCCTTCAGCCTGTGCCTTTTCCAATTGGGTAGTATTTAGACTCCTTTTTCCAGAGAGCTGAAGACTTCTGGAGGCCCAGCAGCTGAAGAGCAGACTCTGGTTTTGCCCCAAGAGCTTTGCAGCTCCAGGGTACTGCAAATGTGCCTTTGGCTCCGTAAAGGAGACAGCTGGAAGGGATGGAGAGAATCTCTGAGTCTGGGACAGCTCCCTCAGGTTGAGTCCAGCACTGCCGGCCCCCAGCCCAATGAGACTTGCAGGGGGCTTGAAGGTAGGTGCTAGGTGCACACCAAGGAGGAGACAGGCTCTCATCCTGCTGACCAATGTGGTCACCAAAAAGTGATGGTGAACAGTGAGGCAAGCATGGGGCTTCTCCTGTGAGAAACAAGCTGCTGCTGCTGCTCCTTGGACTCCATGTTAGCCAGAGGTGGGAGCCGTAAGTGATGCCTGCCTGGTACCTCCAAGTCCTGTTGTTGAAGTTGGTGTTTCTATCATCTCCCTCGAGGATACCACAATGTTGGTAGCTTTGTTCTTGCTCCTTTTTTTTCTGTCTGGGGCCAGATTTAGCATCAGTTTCTCCCAGCCATCCTCAGTGGGTTCCTTTGCTCAGAGCTGAGAGCACCATGAACCCTTTCCATGCACAGAAAATCATTTCATGGCTCATGAGAAAACAGCATTTTAATTAGATAAAAGTGCTCTGTGAAAGTGCCATGGACAGGAGTCAGCAGTTCCTGAGGGATAGAGATGCCTCTTCTACTTCCCTGCCTTCCCATGTGCTTGCTTTAAAAATTATTTTTAAACAAGTTCTTGAATTAATGGAATGTGTATGTGTAGTGCAGAGCAGTATGGAGAGCTGCTGAGACCCTAACAGGTTCAGTCTCCTGTGCAGGTGGAGATGGAAAGTGAGGTTCTTTTCAAAAGGAGCTGTTTGTGTAGGCTTGAGCAGTTCAGACCTTCTGCACCAAGCCAGGACAAATGAAGCACAGCAGGGTTGGTGCTCTGGCAAAGGGGGTAGGATTGAAGGCACAGCAGCCTTGCTGTTCTCCAGCAGGGCCCACACTGGGTCTGTAAGCGGTGCCATATGTCTGGTAATGACCTTGTTTGACCCGAGTGCATTGGAGACCCACATTTAGTTTTTTCTTAACTCCAGTGACATGGGCACTGCTGCACAAAGTGCTGTACATGAGAAAGTCCCCTGCCCAGCTTTCATATATATCTGTGTCACCTTCTCACTGAATTCAGCTCAGTGGCTTTCCTCCTGCTCTGAAAGAAGGAGAACAGGCTCTTTAGGATCTGTTCAGTAGCCTGCTGCACACTGGAGTCTGTGAAACAAGTTAGTTTGATAGCCAAGGGTCTGGCTCTTCACCTACAGATCTCAGAGCAAACCTACCTGGGAAACACAATAATGTTACAGGGCTGATTCCCTCACTCAATCTGTCCACCCTGTGACCCTTGTCCCTTTGTGCAGAAGGCACACCCATGGCATCACTTACACCCTGGGATAAGTTAGTCAGAAAACAGCCGCTGTGAGGGTATCTCACTGGAGTTTGGCATTCAGTGGGTGTGCAAAGCTCTCCCATGCCCATGGAGATGCCGTGTGCTACAGGAAGAGCGCTAAAAAAGAGTATATAAAGTGTGGCATCACCCTATGCCCTCCACCTCCACCTGCAGCCATCTTTGTGGCCTCCCAGAGCTCCTGCAGGCTCCTGGCTGGGGTCAGTTACACACTGCATATCTGCCACATGCCAGACTGCAGTGCTTTGTCACTCACACCTGTTTTCTGACCAACACACACCCAATGTGTAACCCACGCTGGGATTTACGTCACCTCTGAAGTTTCTCTGTGGTGTCAAATGTGTCCAATTTATCATCTACTGTCTGTGGAGCCAACAGGAGCAAAGAGGGGAACCCAGAACTCACTTCCCAGTGGCAAGAGAGTTTCCATCACAGGAGCAGCAGGAATGAAAAGCATTCCTAATCCTGCCATAGCGCTCTGCAGAGCTTTGCTAGGCTTCAGGCAGCTTCCCCTTGCAGGCATAGAAGCTGCCACCTTTTCCATGAGATCAGCACCATCCATCTCCCTCCAAGGCTGTGCAGGCACTGGAAGGGCTCCAGGCTATGGCGTGCTCTGCATAGGTTTACAGTCCTCTTGAAGGGTGAACAAGGCACATCCTGTCCTCCTGGCTCCACATGAGGAACTTGTATGACCAAGAGATCAAGTCTCACACTGTGGGCTAAAAGCAAGCTTCTCTGAGAAGCTCTCTTTGTTAAAATGGTTGCTTTCCTCAGCCACAAATAACTTCATTCATGGGAGAGAGGGAGGGAGGTGACGTGACCATAACCGACAGCCTCCATTCTCCTGTACTGATTGGCACCTTAATCGTCACTGTTTTGTGTGACTTCTTTCTCCTTTCTTGTTTGCTTCACTGGTGTGACTTTACCTTCTGTCTGAGCAAATATCACAGAGAAATCTCTTGTAAACAGGGAGACATGATGTTTTTACAAGCTGAGTTCAAGATGCATGCTTAGTTATTTGCTTTGGAGTCCATAGACAAACTAGACAAGTTAGACAAACAGTGCAGCCTGTGCCCCTGGAGGAAGCCATGCTCTATATGACCTGGCCTGGGGCATGCAGTTTCAGCACTGATGTTATGTTGGCCCAGACCCTTCAGCTTTCCAGTAGCAGCACGGATGAAATCACCCTGAGCTTCTAGGAGCCACACAGCTTTGTGTCTGTGTGCAGTCAAATCAACCCATCTGCCTTCCCTCCCTGCTACAGCTTTCCCACCGAGACAGATTTTCCTTATTCTGGTTGCAGACTCCTTGTGTGGATAAATCTCTGATACCTTGTAAGGTGCTATGTGGGCATCTTGTTACTTGATTGGGGTAGGAAGGTAATGCCTGGCATCCTGGCCTCACAGTTTCTTTCCCTGGCCATCCAATGGATGATATGTTACTTTGATCAGAACACTTCCTTCTTGGATGTACTGTGGGGCAATAGTGACAAACTCTGCTTGTTAGATGTGGGTGCTCAAAGTGTACTTGGAGCTCAGATAATAGCCTACAGCCCAGCCAAGCACCAGCCCTGTGGCTCCTCTGTGAAGACATCAGCAACAGAGGCTGTTTCTACCAACTGTAGCTTTTCAGGACACTGGTCCTGGATTCCTTAGGTCTCACTCTTCCTGTCTCTGTTCCGTCATGGGATTTAATGGTCAAATAATATTTAAGAAGCTTCAAAACCAGATACCTTCATAGTGTGAATAATGATAGAGGGATTAGTGCGGAGCAGTGAGTAACGTGCTGAACCAGGACTGCTGAACAGACAAGCTGCTCTGTGACCTTGAACATCTTGCCACTGCTCTCTACCCTGACTGCCTCCCTTACTCTTTATCCATCTTTCCGCTTTAGGGGTGAACTAGTTCCTATCAGGAGGCTGAATAATGCCAGTGTAGTGACACAGAGACTTTCAGTATGGCCTCAATGTTACCAAAGCAATGACTTTTCAGTGTTATTGATGCTATTTATTAGACTTCTATGTAAATCATCCACAGCAGTACTGGTTGTTTCTGGAGTGCATTTAGGACAAATAAACACGCTTTGCTCTGCTGTGGGGCCTGCCAGCCCAGCCTCTGCAGTGCCTTCAAAGACCAAGTACCTTCAGGAGGGCTTGATGGAGGAGAAACCATTCCTTTGTCACCAATGTCATAACTCAACACAGTTGATTTATTGCTTCCTGAGTCCCTCTTTCCCGTTCCACAGTGTTAACATAGGCTGGTTGTGGTGCGCACTCTCCAGCAGGGTGACTTAAACCAGGAGCAGTTCCTGTCATCTGCATCAAAAGGAACAAGATCAGGTTTTATGAGAAACAGCATGTGGACAGTCTGAGCAAAACCAGTATTACCAGCAAGCCTCTGCTGCTGCTGGCAGGGAGGATGAGGTGTGCAGCAATGACTGGCATGCTGGGCAGCACAGAGTGTCAGAGCCAGACCAATTCAGGGCACAGACTGGCACTGCATGATGCTCAGCATTGTAAGTGAGTGGAGAGGGAGAGACAACCAAACACAGAACGGATCGAACATTTTACCTTCACGTTACTTTAATGGAAAAGTGCTTTCTCTTTAGTGTTTTCTCTCTGCCTGAAAATCCCCAGAGGCAACACCCCTTTTTTTTAGCATCGAAATTTCCCTTAAGAAGTATCTATCTCTCTCCTATCTCAAAAAAGAAATTAAATCATTTTTTTTAGTCAAAGAAAGATTTTAAAGAAAGTAGAGAAGTTGTTTATTTTTTTTCTTGGGCAGCAAATCAAATTCCTAACAAATTCTAACCCAAATACTTGATAGAGGAACATTTTTCCTCACAGGACAGAGCACATAAAACACACTTGTGCAATAGCAGCAGTATCTTTCTAAGTGTCTGGGTGACAGTCAGTGCAAATGCAAGCAGAAAGCTCATCTGACAGCTTACTGATACCTATTGATCTCACTTTCACTGGGGTTTGTCTCTAGATTTCTCTTCTTGAGCAGGCAGGTTTTCCTGATTGGGCATGGAATGTGTATTTGTTGGTCCCACTGCCCCAGGGACTTTTGTTTTGGCAAGGAAAGCAAAGATGATGCCAGCGACAGGAGAGGGTCTAAAACCACTCCTGGTAGATTGGAAAGGATGAGCAGCACAGTTAGCAAAGTTAAATGGTTTTGTATGACATGGTTGTCTGCGATTGCAGAGGGCTAGACTGAACATGCAGGCAATCATTCCAGGCCTGGTTGCCAACCTGGGCATGTCATCCGGGTTTGGCTGTAAACGCAGCCTGGAGAGCCCCTCTCCACGCTAGTGTCTACCACCAACCTGCTTGGGCAAGTCACTGTGCTGCTCAGAGATGCTCAAAGAGGAAGTTATATTGGCTTTGGTTGAACTTTCTTTTTATATAAACTAGTGTGAGCTGCTGTGTTGACAGGTCTGTTTTCAACCTGTTTCAGTGTGACCTCTTTCCCAGGGGCATCCACACAAGGGGCTGAGTCACTTTGACCTCAAGCGTAAAGTGGTACCTTAGGCTAAAGTGGTGATGATGGTGACAAACTCTTCCATGGCAAATCTCCCCTTCTAGATGCCATCCACTGACCTGAGCCATGGTGTATGGGACAACACCCAGTGAGGCTCTGCCAGGCTTAGGCTTTCTCTAAACAGCTATTTTTAGGGTTGATACTATAAATCCCAGTCTCTCCCTCTTGCTGCTGCTTCTTATCTCCTTAAATCATGCATAGTAGCAGCTGCTTGGCTCTACCTCTGACTTCTCCCTCCAAAGGGAAGGGAAACTATTTTGAAACGTAATCCTTTTCCTCTTTTTTTGGCTGGGAAAGACCTGACCTGCAAAATGTGGGCCACTGTGTAACACCACCTTTCTGGTACCTCAAAAATCCAACCCTGTCATGGGGTCAGGAGGAGGATGGAAAGTTTTGCCACTCCTGGTAGGTCCCTGTGAAGTACAGCTGAGGCTGTGCTCATCTGGGCGCTCAGCCACGTGGGCTGCCTGCCCTCCACAGCCATGGTGCCAGGAGCAATGGCAGGAGGCAGCTATTCACCAGCTCTTCGTATTTACTGAATACAAGCAGGCTCCATAACTGGGACGTGCTGTCCCGGTGCCTTGCAGGATAACTAGCTGGCTGCATCACAAGCATGCGTGAAGGGTGCTCACTATGCTACCCAGCCTTGATTTCCTCACTTCTGCCCTGGTCCCTCCCAGAGCCTCAGGAGCAATGCAGACTCTCAGCACAGGAACTCTCAAGCCAGATTGGGAAGGACTTAGTTTGATTGTTGAGGTTTGGAGAAGTTCTGGGGATTTGGAAGACTCACAACACATGTCAGAGCTTGGCCTGCCACATCAAGCCCACTGTGTCACTCTGGATATCGAGGTGGTTACTCAGGTGTAGGGCCACTGTGGCTTGCTCCTTTTGCTGTCAGGTTATTAGTGATTCATGTGTTGCCATGACATCACTTCCCAATAAAAAGCTGGGTTACTGACCCAGCTCATCTTCCATCAAAACATCTGGCAAAGTGCCAGGCCATTTTTCTCCCCAGTGACCCGTGTGCTGACAGTACAACTTGCCATCAACCCCTCCCTCACAGGGCCATCACAGCCCCATGTCCAGGGCCCTGGCTTGGACTAGTGGCTTGGAAGGGCGGCTCATGTGACTTACAGTGCCTGGTAGACTGAGAGAAGACACCAAGGCTGGGTGGCTCTCAGAGCGTGCCTGGGAAGTGGTTTGGGTGCCTCATGTGAGTGCAGTTGGTGTACAGAGGTGGCAGGGGTCAGTGGTGGGTGGGAGCATAGGTGCATTTCTGCAGCTCCCTCTGCTTCTGTTTGTTCAGCTAACACAGTTGCTTTCACTCAAGAGCTAAAGCACAAGGGAATGATTTACAAATGGCAACTGTATGTTAAATACTAATTTGTATATACATGTTTGGGTTCCTTTCCCAAGTCCATTCATCATCTCAGTCCCCCTGCATCTGCTTCTATGAGGCTTTCTGCCAGCTCAGCAGAATGGGAACTCCAGCTAACCCTGCTCGCACTTGTCTTGCTCCCAGCACCTCCGGATGAGAACTGATCGTGGCTGGGTCTGCTATGTGATGAGCCATACCAGTGCTCGGAGCAAGTTAAGCTTTCCATCCAACAGAAGATGCTAAACATGTAAACTTTATCTATGCTTGCTGGATTCTGTACCCACTATTTTAAACTAGCACTGTTCTAAACCTGGAAAAACAGCCCAGAAAGTTTAGCTGATGGAAACCATGAATTTCTCAAGAACTCTAAACTTAGTACAAGTTCTGGATGTACAGAGAACACTGGTATGAGACCCTCAGCCTGTACCAGTACATCTGCTTGTGGATTTGCAGTTCTGCTTCTTTCCACCGGGGCTCCCACCAAACGCCACATTGTCAACATCGGAAGCCCAGAGCCAGCCACTTGCCTGGGGAGCTTAGGTGCCAAATTATATCTGGACCAAAATCTAATTTGGGCAGGTCTAAAACTTAACATCAGGAACAGCAGCCCTGCTATAAAAAACTTGGGGAGGGGAATCTACTACTGTTTCCTACAAATCATGCAGGATCAAATCAAAACAATCCCTGCTACCTGTGAGTGTGCAGGTAGTGAAATCACCAGCACCACCAGTTGCACAAAACCGATCAATACACTGAAGCCAAAGCCCATTTTCTGGGGAGACTGGCATTGTATGTGAACTGGAATTTCCTGTAAACCAGGCACTCCTGCAACAGAAAGAAATGTCCAGGAAACAGCTGCGCACATGCAAAGCACTTTTACTACTTGCCTGATGTTTTCCTCAGCATCACGTTTTCATAATTTATTTTTTTAATGCTTAAATCCTGTGCAAACAATCTTTTCTTTTTCTCATCAGCTTCCTGTATGACAGTAGCCAAGAGAAACAGCTTCATTTGGGGTGATCCATTTAAGCCACACACCATAAGTCTGGGAATACAAGGACCAGGGATTATTCAGTGGAGGCTGAAAAATGTTAATATTTTATCAGCCACAGAGTAAACAGATAAAGCGGAAACCACTTTGTATTTTTCTGAAATGTTAATAATGGGCTGATAATCTCCAAAGCCTCCATACTTCCTGTGATTCAAAAAGGACTGCATGTACTCAACATTCACAGTGCAGGCCCAGCACAAGTTACACACCCTCTCCAAGAAACGATGTTGTTGGTCTGGATGGGAACATGGCACAGTAGCCAAAAAGCTGCTTTCCACAGTTTCTTAATGGAAATTGGAGAGCCACAGACAAGAACAGATAAGGTGACTGGCGTAACAGTGTGAGAAATTAAAAAGACACTCTTAAAACTACCACAACTGGCAACCCCAGATACCTGCCCAGAGCCTCACCCACACATCTCCTTAGAGCTGGGACCCAGTAGGATTAGTCTGAGTCCTAGGAATAATTGTAATCACCTTGGCACTTACCTTTAATTATCTTTGATTGTTGAATTCTGGAATAACTTGAAGATTTAGGTCCATCCTAAGTTAGTAGAATGAGATTCACAATGAGGACCATGTAAAGGGCATCCCACCACACATCTGCTGCAGGACAGTTTTGTGTCTTCCTCCTTACTGCTAGGCCACTCTAGGATCTTGTATCAAAGGCCCCATGCACTGCTGGGCTGGAGCCAACAAGCCAGCTTTGATGATGACTGGGTTTTGCATCTCTCACTTAGCCTGAACAGGGAGGTTAGTCCCTGCCCACATGAGAAGGTAGAAAATGCACAGATACCATCATACCAATCTGGAGAGCAGTTGCAAGGGTCACATTTGCCATGTGCATGATGATGCTTGGTCTCCAGTTCCAACATTCTAGATTCTGAGAGGTCACATTAGACTTCTCCCAAACATCAGTGATTACAGGTCTGTGCAGCCTTTAGATACATCTCCTAAAGAGGCTTCTGTTGGTGCTTATACACTGCAGGGTGATCTCAGGTGTAAGATGTGACACTCCATACCAAGAATTATTTCAGTTTTAGATTATACCCAGTGTCTGCGATGGTAGTCAGCTCTTCCATCCAGGGTGACTGTATTGAAATCAAAATGGCATTCTTGGTCTAGATACATCATTTCTCTGGCTTTGCATCTGGAACCCTGATGCTTTTTTGGCAGAAGTTGAAAGTTTCTGCCATTTACAGACCTGTGCAAAAACTGACAGGTAAAAAATTCCTTTCTTGTGCCAACTTAATGCCATTTTTCTTTTGCAATCAAGAGTCTAAACACACACATATACACACACATATTTTCTGTAACTGCTGCCAAAGCCTGGGGGTGTTGCAGTCTCCCCTTTCTGCAGGGTTTCGCTGAGATTTGGCATTTTTTGACAAAGGGTAATGTCATACTGAAAGAGTAGAGCCAGAGCAGAACAAAGCCTGCAGCCCTAACTGGCAGCACAAGCTGACCTTTCTTTCAAGTTAGACTTTTCCTCAGGTCTCTGCATGTACATCCCTGTATCTTCATTCAGGATGTATCCATTGCCAAGTGCAACAGATAATAACTACCCTTCACTGTATTGATGGCTCTTCCTCCAAATCACAGCTAGATATCCCTCTTCCACTTTCATCAACAGAAACAAGAGGTTTCCCCTATTTTTTTGCTATATATGAAGCAAACAATATTCCCTGGAGATCACAGTCACCACGTTTCCATTGCCTTTTTTTTTTCAATTCAATATGACTCAAATATAAAACAGAGTTTTCCCATGTCCTTTCTTGTAATCAAAATCCAGTCTTTTCCCAGTGGCATTTAAGTTTTATTATACTAGACATTTTTTTATATTACTTACTGAAACTTCATTTGTAACCATTTGTAGGTCTTATCAGCAAAAGTCCTTTGAGTATTATCTTCTTGTTGTTGCTGCTTTTTTTCAGTGCAAGCTGCAAACAGAGCTCCAGAGCTCTGTTGCCTCTTTGCTGCTAATGGGTTGAGAGATCCCTCCAGCACCACTCAGAGTTATATAACGTTGACTGGAAACACCCTCAGAAGAAATACAGCTCAAAAGCACTGAGTGTTGAAGCAAGGCAGGGCAGACACCTAAGCTGCTGTTGATGGTCACAGATCCTCTGTGTTGGCCTCCAACATGGAAGGGAAGGGAAGGGGAGGGAAGGGGAGGGAAGGGGAGGGGAGGGAAGGGAAGGGAAGGGAAGGGAAGGGAAGGGAAGGGAAGGGAAGGGAAGGGAAGGGAAGGGAAGGGAAGGGAAGGGAAGGGAAGGGAAGGGAAGGGAAGGGAAGGGAAGGGAAGGGAAGGGAAGGGAAGGGAAGGGAAGGGAAGGGAAGGGAAGGGAAGGGAAGGGAAGGGAAGGGAAGGGAAGGGAAGGGAAGGGAAGGGAAGGGAAGGGAAGGGAAGGGAAGGGAAGGGAAGGGAAGGGGCCCCTCCAAGAGGAGGTCAGGCTGCCCCACAAACTTTGAACAAAAGGGGAGGTGGTTGAAAGTACCACAGCTCCATCACAGCATCAGGCCCATGCAGCTCTTCCAGGGAGCTGTGCAGGCACAGAGGATGCTTGATAGGGTTCTCAGGTGTTCTGGCTCCCACTCTTGCCTACAGTTTCAAGTAAACATTTTGATACCATTTTACTTTTAAATTCCTGTTTCTCTTTGCAAGCATATGGACAAAACAAACTCATGTTCCTGAGTCAAATGGGCAAACACAGTCAAATTGGTTGTTCTTTAAAATACTGCTTTCTGTTCTTTACCTCCTCTTTATTCCTTCCTTTCCTCTTCCATGTGTGCTGCTGTTTCCATGGTAATGACTAAATATTGACATGCAACATTCACCAAACAAGAAAAACGAACACATGAATAAACATGAACTGAAACACAAGGCTTTCCAATGGCAGGGCTCACTGGTCTGCTCCAAAACAGATAGTAGCCAGAAAGCACCTACCACTGGCCACCCCTGCTTGGGAGAGTGGTTCTGCCAGACTGTCAATACACAAAATTCAAATCTGGCTGCTGGCAGCATTGTGAATTTAATTCTGGGGATGCTACTGGGGTAAACTGATCATCAGGGGAAAGCCTCTTCCCCTTTATCCTTAAGAATCCATGTGTATAGTGTGAATTCACACTATTTGCAACAGTCTCCATCCATCCACTTGCCTGCAGTCTCCAGCAGGTCTTTTCACTGGGTTACTTTTTAGTAATGTAAAATTCAGCCAGGATTCACCATCTGTTTTTCAACAAGATCTTGATTTTTGCACAGTTCTATGGCTGGGCAGGAGGCTGAGAGGGTTAAATGACTTGTTCAGGTTCAAAATGTTGGGCAGGGGCTTAGGTGGGATTAGAGCCCAGGATGCTCACAGTTTAGTCCTCATCTTCTCTAATGATTTCTCAGCCACATGGCCTCTTTGGATGCATGGAGAAATTGTTCGTGACATCAGGGTGTGTAACTCTGTAGCTGCATGCACCAGCAAATGAATTGCCTAGAAAGAAACTTAATCAATCTCCAATTAAAATTCAACTTCATGTTACCCTTGGCATAGTATTTGTTAGAGTTAAGGATCACTGTGATGAGAACAGCTCAGAGAGCAGGAGGTCCATTTCATGAAAGATGTCAGGTTTTAAAATTTGGTTTCACTCCAAGTGAAAATGAACATAGAAAATGTTGCAGCTTTCTGTTCTCAGCTTCTGCTCAATGAACTACATAGGTTACATTCCTTTCATTACCTGGCATAGTTGCCAAACCATGCCTCATTTGGATACATATTTCTGAGTGCACCCCGATATTTTGCACATCCTTATGAAGAGTGGGTCCAAGAGTAAGGCAGAATATTCTTGCAGCAGTCTCACTAATTCCTCAGGCAAAGATACTATCATTTTACTCTCCCTTTTTGAGTTCAAATGCTCTTAGCCATAGTTTTGTGCTGATGTTTTGTGCTCCCCGGGTCCCTTCTAATGGGATCACCAGTTTCCCGTTGGCTGTTTGGATTTTTTCCATTGGTCAGTTCAAGTGCATATTGATCAAATGAGCCAGAGTCTATGGAGCAGTCTATGGAGCTGCTCTTCATCCTTGTTACCAACTACCACATTCAGTTGTTGAGCCCATTCTAGGTGTTACCCCTACTCACATTTACATTTACTTTAATATCCTTAAGAAATAATCTGGCTACTAGCTGGTCAAGAGTAGAACTTGCTAGGACACCACCAGAAACAACCCCATTTCATCACAATTCCTCATTTGCATCTATTTTGTGTTCTATTAGTTCCCTAATTGTCATGAATTTAAGAAATACTCAGTGCTTGCTATTGTCATTAGAATGTCTTGCAGGCAAGCCTTATGCCTTATAGGAAACTCTCTGTATTACATCAACACCAGTATTTTCATTCATGAAGCTTGTCATTCCATCAAAGAGCAACAGAACATTACTTTGGCAAAAAGCTATTTTCCACAAACCTATGCTGACTGGCATGAAATATGTTACCTTTAAATTCTTCAGTGCTTGTATCCAGTATCAGTCTTTCCACAACTGAACCCGGAATCAATAGCAGATTAACTGACTTAATACCACCAGGGGTTTCCCATTTACCCTTCTTCAAATGTTGGCACAATTTGCAGTTCTTTTCAGTCTTGTGGAATTTCCCTCATATTCCAAAATTTCTTTAAAGCTGACAAGAGCAGGTCATACAGCTCCTCCTTCTGCTGATCTTAAACCTCTTGACTGATGGAAGTTCTCCCTGGTTTCTGACGGGCCAGAGAGGTTTGCATTATCACTGAAAGATAGAAATATGCTACTTTTCTTTCTTTTCAAATTCACAATAGAAATGAATATTTATGAGTGTTCATGTTTCTTAGTTTGCCATCACTATTTTTACTTTGAAAGGTGTGTTTTAGTTTCCCTCTCACCCAAGTTAAGAGTGGTTATGTTAATAACCCCCATTAACTGCACTCTGAAGCACCATTAAACTGAAGTGGCTTAGTTTCCATTCCATGTCCCTAAGCATGTGTTCAAGGTCTGAATGGTCTCTTTTTCTAGAGACAGGACACCAGCAAGTGTGAAACTCTCCTGAAGAACCACTTGGTTCTTCCTGCAGAACTTAGTATCCAATGTCTGTGCATAATGTGACATCATATTATCCAATCACCATTGTGCAAACTCCATCCATGGGCTTTAGGAAAGCCAGGAGGACTCCATGCTTCAATTGTCTTGATTGACATAGAGCTCAATTTATATAGTAAATACGTAGTTTATATATGCCACTCTGTGAACTCTTCATTTCAGGTGCAGATGCTTGTGAGTACACATTTTGTCTCACTGCCAGATCTGTGGGTTTAGACAAGTACAAAGGGTTGTAAGCAAGATCTGGCTGACTCACAGAAATATTTTAGTCTGATAACCAACATGGAAGCCCAGTATTCAAATCTGGGTTCTGTTGAGTGCAGAGAGTAGTTTTCTGTAACAGGAAGTTGCAGGTTTGCCAAGCTAAGGGAGCTATCTCAAACTTATCTGTCTGGTTGTATTTTTCACCGAAAAAAGTGTGATTCTCCTTTGTCAGTTCATGCTAGGGCAGAGACACCCACAGAGGCTCTGAGCGATGCTCATCAAAGTGAAGGGAGAGTGTTAGGGCTCAATGTGGCTTCATATCTGGGTTCAACACTGCTATAGGTGGTTCCTGCTGGCAACTCACACAGGCTTTGCACCCTCTTCTTAATCTGTTCTCAAGCAGAACCTTTGCCTCTCGCTGATGTTACTCAGACAAATCTTTGATTCAGGGTTATTTGCAAATGCTAGTGTGTGATTTGCCACCTTGGGCCCACAGGGGTGTTTTGCTCAGCTTGGCCAGTAGCATTGTTTTCAAAGGGAGGATATCAGATCTGTTTGCTAATAAAAGGCATTGATAACCATGTGTATAAAGTTCATTAATTTCCTGACACTTGCCAGTGCTTTCACGTTAAGCCAGGGGCTGTCCAAATTCTTGTAAGTAATAAATCACATGCCTCACCCTCCACACAACAGCAGAGCCAAGTTTATTGAATCAAATATTCACATGGTGCCTATTCATCTCCTTGTGGTTAGGACCCATTCAGGTGAGCACAGGCATCCAGTCAGTAGCTGGCATGCTGTTTGCTGGCTCAGGTGAAGGCAGCCTGGGGTTCCCAATTACCGTACCCTCTGGTGCCCTAGTGGCAATGGTTTCCTTGATGCCTTTGAGTGTGGATTATGCACGGGGCAAAAATAAGTCAACAACCAATATAAAGATGCTTTCTGTGCTTGCCAGGGGTGAAGTTAGTCCATTCCTCTGCTTGCAGAGATGCTTTCACCAGACCACTCATTTCAGGCTCAAAGTCCTCTAGTCCTTTTTGGGACTCTAGTGTTCAAAGCAAACTGCCTGCTGCACCCTGAAAAGCAGACTGTCACAATAAAGGTTTAACCAGAATATTATTGTCATTGGCTAGAAAGAAAGATGCTGTCTAAATGATTGTTTTCCCTGAATACTTTAACAGAAGTTTCAGTTCAGTGTGAAGAGCAGCTTTGCCTCCTTTTATAAGAATTGGCAGGAAGAGGTAATATTTTAGCTGACGCGTAATCTATCTTGACTCTATTGCTTTTTTATTGTTTGTCAGAAAAGCCCTGGGGGTAAACATTATTTCTTTGTCTGTTTGGGCCCTGGCTTCATGCCAGGGACACATTTCTCACACCAAGCATGTTTCTGCACACCAGTAGGGGATAGACTGGGTGAGGACAAATTACCAGCTCTGCACACAGGCCTCTCAGGTGCCATTTACACATCTGTGGAGAGGTCAGGGGAGTCAGAGACTGTGAGAGGGAACAGGCTGCAGGGAGCTTCCCAAGCTCCCCTGGAAGTTGTCAGCTGGCAATTCCAGTACAGTGTCTCACACCTAGCTCCCAACACTTGTGACTGAAGAGCTGCAAACCACTCAGCCAGCACTTAGGAAGGCCAGCAGGCCAGGCAGATACTCTTGCTCTGTGTGTAGATGAGCACAGACAATGAGTTAGCAATGATTTGATGATTCAGGTGAAGCAAATTCTCCCACTTGATCTCCTGCATCATCCAATAAAGAAAGAACTGACTTAGATTCTCAGCAAAGCTCGTGAGCTTTATAGTTTGGGAGCACATTTCCCTAGGTGCCAGCTCTGGAGTCAGTTTTCCTGGGACGCCAAACATGCATCTATTGCCTAGCACGTTTGTTATCATCCACACCTAATAAAAACTCACAATTTTATGCCCTCTTCTGTTCCACCGTCTCTCTATCACCTCCTCTGTGAGCTGGTGAGATATTAAGTCTGTGCTTTTTTTGGCCTCTTCAGTCCCTGGAGCTTATATGAGCAGTCCTCTGTCTTTCACTGAGTGCAAACATCCCCAAGGCACAAGGTTCCCCTTCAGAAGATTACCATAGCTCTGATGCTGAAATCCAGCCCAGTTCACATCTTTCCCTGCTCCTACCACTGAGGTAGAGATTGTTTGGCCTGCTTTGACCAATGTAAATATTTCTCCTCCATGTGGCAAAACCAGTTGCTCTCACTCTTCCCTCTTGACTGTAAATGATTTCTTGACCAGGTTTGGTTTACACCTATTGCCAAAACCAGGTTAGTTCCTCATGTCATGTACTGGACTCATTGATATTAAAGGTCTTATACTTGACCTCAGCATCTGCTGTGCATGGCACAGTATTGTGCAGGTGTGAGCAGAAATCCCAGAGAACAAGTCTCCAGCCTTCTTTGTAGACAGTGGATCTCTGTACAGCAGAAGACCTAGAGCAGAGGTCTGAACTTACTGAAATGTGAGATATGAACTGTTGATAGTTGTAGCTCTGGACTCTGCTTTTCAGAACTGAGCATAAAGGAAGCAATTAACAGCCAGGGATTGTTAGTAAAATCCTGAGCTTTCAGCAGAATGAAAGTCTTTCAACCAGATCAGAGGTATCCACAGCCTCTCAAGATTTCTTTGCCAAGCAGTGACTTTTTGTTCAATGAGCAAAACAGAATTTGAAGCAGAGCCAGCGAAGATATAGGAAAACCCAGCTAGTAACACATTCTTGAAAAGGAAAAGGAAAAAGAAGAAGGGGGGGGGGGGAAGGAAAGGAAAAAGAAGGAGGACACTAGAGAAAATGGAAACACTTCCAGGTGCTGAGGTGCTCACCCAGCAGAGGATTACCAGGGTCTGAACCACCTATCTCCATGGGATGCTTTTTCAGGTGGGTTTGTCTCCCATCATCTAGACCACAGTAACTCAAGTGCCCCCTTCCTCTCTGCTGCTTTAGAAAGGCTTTTTCTCTTGTCTGGAACCTTTCTGTCTTTCCTCTCACCAAGAAGACTAGAGATCTCATCTGGATGTATCCAGCTTTCCAATCTAGCTCTCAAAGTTTGTCCAGACTGGCAGTATGGAGGGACCCTAGAATGCTCCTTCTGCTGAGCAAGGATCCATCAGCCCCATCTGGATCCTTCTGGGTGTGTAGGTAAGAGAAGGATGCTCCCTATCACTGCTGATTTTACTTCAAGATGAGCAAGATCTGTGTGTTCAAACAGCTGAAAGAGTATTCCCTAGGAAAACCAGAGGAGGAAGGAGCTCATCTGTCTGTGCAGAACTGGTATTTCTTCACCAAACCAACCCCTGGCTGCTGGCTGCTGAGTGTGTATTGCCAGAAGCACTGGACACCTAACCTGGAATACTCTGCCAGCAGCTACTGTGAAACCTGATGGTCCTAAGTGTGGGATAGTGTTAGTTTGGTGTAGGAATAAATTACCTTTTGACATCAAATATCTTCTCAAATACAACTACTTATGACTGCTGAGAGGCAAAGTGTAACAAAGAATCCCAAGCTCCTTAGGAAATGACTCAATCTTTTTTTTTCAGCCTAAGGGTTGATGGCTCTTGTGAGTGGTGTGTATAAGCCGAACATTCTTTCCAGAAATGAGGACAGGCTCTGGGATATAATCCATAAAACATCATCACCTAAAAACCCTACATAAACTCACTAGAGTCTCACTTATGAGTACTTAGTACCGAGTGTTAAGGGGTAAAAAAACTCTCCAGTAATTACAAAGCTCACACCCCAGTCATGAGTACTCTTCATGACTTCTGTTCAATTCAGAATTCTTTCAAACCAGTTGATTTAGGGAAGTCCCTCTCTTTTCACAAGAAACAGCATGAGGCATTTTATTAGAACGAAGGTGAAGCATCAGGCATGTCTACTGTGCAGAGCATAACCAGGCGTCCTTCAGCCTCAGGTTCAGCTCCTGGCTTTGCCACAGACCTCCTGGGTGAGTCACAAACTAACCTGGCCCTGTGCTTGTGTGTGTCTGTGGTGGCTCTTGAATCCAACAGGTCATTGGGGAAGGCAGCTTAGGCAGCCAGCACATGGGTAATATCTGCCCAGATCCATCTATCATCTGGTTAGAGGTCTCTGTCTCATGGACACCCTGTATTTTATGTTACTACACCTCATAGTAGTGAGGTAGCCTCACAGCAGTCCCACTGTACAAACAGTGCTGTGTCCAACAAGAGATTATGCATTCCTTGTTGAAAGCAGGCAGTGATGAGAGTTAGCAGGAAATGGGCCTTTAGATTAGGGGGGTTCCTTACATTTCTTTTACTACATCCATTACATTTGCTTCCCCCACATCTGACATGTTAGGGCCTTCTAATCCTTGAATCAGCTATAACAGAAAGAATGGAAAAGAAATTGAAATTACAAAGACAATATGCTCAGAGCTCCTGCTTTTGCAGGGGGAAAAGCAAGGAGAGTGAAACAGGAACAGGCTGATCTATTTGCTCTGTGAAGATTGGGTGCTGGGCTGTTGTTTTTGTTGAAAGCTCTGAGGGCAAAGAGGTTTTTTTCAATGTTTTACAAGTCTCTGGATGACGGTTTGAAACTGCAGCAAGAAATGTGATTCCTGGCTTAGCAGACAGGTTCTGCAAGTCAAGCTTTCTGTTTATTTTAATATTTCAGGGATCCTTCAGTGTGTGTCACATGAGCAAAAAGTAAGGGGGGCAAACTCCTCCTCTTGCATGAACACAGCTACAGAATTGTCTTAAAGGTGCCGAGTTCCTGCGAGACACATGCCAACACACACTGTCCGCTTCCCAGTCAGACCATCTCAGCAGGAAACTCCTGCTGGGCCATCTCACACCCACCTATACACCTGGCTGTGGACTGGTGCTAACACCTTGAGTATACTCAAGATAAATAATAAATTAAAACTAAAGGACATCCAGCTGATGGGTTCTAAGTATCTTCCAAGACAAGTGGGAGAAACTCCTTGCCCAAAACATTTAAAAACATTGCTGATGCCGATTGCACATAGGACTGTTAGGAAGGGTTCTGTACTGGGGGACTTGTGGGGACACACAGGGAGTCTTCTCCATCTCTAATGTAGTGATCTCCTGAATCAACTATATAAAGACCCCAGAGCCAACTGTAGGAATGTAAAAATTCCTCTAGTTCTAAATGCTTCTGTTTCTGATGGCTATGACTTGAAGTTGCTGTGAACAACTGGGAAGACTTTCACCAGGGATTTTACCACTTTGTTTGTGATTTGTCCATATTTATCATTAAGTGATTAAATTAATTGACTGGTGAGATTCTTCTGAAATTCCTCTGACTTTAAAACAGCTTTCAGATGTAAAAATGACAACTGGGCAGTCAGCTGTTGGGTCTGTGTTGCTATCAGAGTATATTTTCTGAGGAACTAGTTGATTTCTGTAAAGGAAGTTTCCCCCAGCTCTGACGTGTCTTCGTGGGTTTATGCAATTTACTGCAGAGAGCCAAGCCTTTTTTGCATCCCTTTTTTTCCTTCCACGTTATGATAACCAGTACACTTTGTGCTTCATCACTGAATTTTGAGCGTATAGGATAGGCTATGGACACTTTTCAAACAAATGGAAAGGATTTGATGGCAACCCATGTGATATAGCTGATGTCACCTGAAACAGAGAGGAAGGATAGGAAAGTCATGCATCTTTCTCAAAGAAGAAGAGCAAAAGTGAGGCACAGACCAGTTAAGAGAGGAAAGAAGTGCCAGTGAAATTATAAGGCAGATTCCTCCACCTTGGCAAGTAGCTTTGCCAGCTCTGACCATCTGGTGTCATCCCTGTGGAGGAGATTTCACTTCTGGGCTCCAAGCAATGGAAGGTGCTACAGGGAGTCTCAAGAGAAGGAAGGTAGGCCTGAGTCAAAGGAAGCACAGGCATTGTCCCCGTCCCCCAGCCAAGCCCATTCCTCTATGGCAGTGAGTAATAGAGCAGCACCATGATAAGGACAAAGGGGAGCTGCAGTGTTTTGATAGCAAAAAGAAATGCCTTTAGCCTTGATTAATCTGATCAAGTTCCCAGTTTCAAAGGGAACTGGAGAGCAGACCTGGGAATTTTAGTCAAATGAGGAGAAAAGGAATCCTTGTTTCCAACAGGTAATTAATTTAATTTTAGAGGATCGTTGATACTTTGCACCTTGAAGTGCTCCTTCATAGCCCATAGAAACTTCCCTGGTGCACAGATAGTTTATTCTTAGAAAAACAAGTGAAAACGTGGTCCATTTGGTTAAAATGAGCTTCCCTACTGAGAGGAATTACAGAACAATAGAGTAGAAATTTGCTAAACACATAATCCATAACCATTGAAAAACTCTTTGTCCAGTAATCTCTTTGTCACTGTGTGTCACACTGCCACATATGATCATCCTACCTAGAGGGAGCCAGTGTCTTCAGTGGATTCCCAGGTTTAGGGACGGTTCTGACATGAAGTCATTAGACACATCAGTGCTCATTGTCTGGTCTTTGCAGGGAATTTGAGTGATCTGACAGCTCCCCAAAACAGGGGGCAGGTTAGTCTGGCATTGCTCATCTCTCTCACACTGGGTCCCTACAAATTCGTATGGAAAGTGCTCAGATCCAGCAAATTGTTTGCAGACTTCACAGCAAAGAGTTTTGCACATCGGCTTGTGGAAGAGGCTGCCAAGAACAACACTCTAGATCTGGGATTTACATCCGTGTCAAACCATTTATAACACACCCCTGCACAGATTAATAGTCTGCATATGAGCGAACGGGTGACAGGAGAGCAGGTACCACATCTGGTTCTCATGCTGAGGTTCTTCTGATGGCATTATGAAGAATTGGAGGTGTTTTGAGCACAACTTGGATATCCAAGTAAGATCAAGAGAGGATATTTGAGGTCAGGAGGGAGCATGGGCCCTCCTATGATACTAGATCAAGCTCAGGGGCTTGGCAGCCAGCATGGATTAGATCAGCCCAAAAGCTGCTCCGGTCTGTGTCAGAACCTGAGCAGTTTCTGCATCCTTTAAGGGCTGGGACACACAAAACTGATCCAGCCACTTTGTGCTCCAGCTGCCCCAGATTTGCCAAGCCAGAGGCTCTGAGCTGCAGGACCGAGACACAGGCTGTCTAGACTGCACGTGCAGGATCAGAGGCTCTGATCTGGGAGCTGGATGACATTTCATAGAGGCAATGTCATATTTTCTCTGTTGTCCAATAGCAACGGCTCCATGTGGGGAGGACCCTCATAAGGGCAGCTGAATTCCTGCGGGAAAGCTGCTGAGCTACTTTGGGGGATTCCCACAGCATGTGGGAGCTCAGCAGGCTGCCCAGAGCCCAGGACCCTGCAAGCACAGCCCATCCATCAGCACGCTGCCCCATGTGTGAGCACAATGGTTTTCACCACCCTCACCCTGCTCCATCCCGTGTTTATAACCACTGCTGGTACTCTAGGGTTACAGGCAGAGCATCCTATGCAAATCAGGGCTGCTGGGGTCAGCTAATGAATTGGTTACACCCCTGCCTTCCAAAAAAAATCATTGCATGCCATAGGAAACACAAATGCAGTGGAACCCATAAAGAGCTGAGTCATTCTTTTTTTCCCTAGCACAGCTTTTTCCTAAACAGCTGAGTTTCAGATGCAAGAACATGCTGGGTTGCAGTGAAATAATTTCATGAAGTTTTCCTTCGTCTCACAACTATGTCCCTCAAGTTTCTCTCAAAAGATAAGGACTGGGCTCCCGTTTTTGCACATGCTGGCAGCACACCCACTGTATCATCTTACTTTGCTTTAGTTTCTCCCACCTATAGTCTATAGTAATAGTAAAAAGCCCTTTCTCAGGGATAGGCAAGCCACCTTCAATGCAAATATAGCATCTAGTGTCAGCAAAGTCCCAGCAATGCTGTTGCAATTCAAATGGAGGAAATTTTTGTCTCCTGAAGTTCTAGGAAAGTAAGTGCT